>NC_092773.1:11833465-12133465 GCF_047496795.1 Chiloscyllium punctatum
CAGTCTTCTCTGTAGAAACCTCTCTCCATTCTTTTTGGTCAATGAGATTTGAACGGAAAATAGCAAAGAGATCAAAGGATGACCAGTACTCCAGTTCTGCCAAAGGTTGTTTGACCTAAACAAGTCTCCTGCGAGAAGCTAACGATGTCTAATAATAAACAGAAGATCGGAGTGAAATGGGAAGAGGCTGAGGATTCTTAAAATAATTTGAAATGCCACACAGAAGTAAGCCATTTGGTCAGTCAAAATTATCTGAGTTGTGATACAATCAGAAAATGGTCACTCAGTAGACTGGTTAGCCTTTGTCAAAAGAGAAACAGATTTCATGTTCAAAGTTTGTGAGAAGATTTGTAGCTCGGGAGCTCGTTGTTGTGGTTCTGTTCGTTCGCCGAGCTGGGAATTTGTGTTGCAGACGTTTCGTCCCCTGTCTAGGTGACATCCTCAGTGCTTGGGAGCCTCCTGTGAAGCGCTTCTGTGATATTTCCTCCGGCATTTATAGTGGTTTGTCTCTGCCACTTCCGGTTGTCAGTTCCACCTGTCCACTGCAGTGGTCGGTATATTGGGCCCAGGTCGATGTGCTTATTGATTGAATCTGTGGATGAGTGCCATGCCTCTAGGAATTCCCTGGCTGTTCTCTGTTTGGCTTGTCCTATAATAATAGTGTCGAACTCATGTTGCTTGTCATCTGCATGTGTGGCTACACTACATCGACCTGGACCCAATATACCGACCACTGCAGCGGACAGCTGGAACTGAAACGTCTGCAAGACAAATTCCCAGCTCGGCGAACAGAACCACAATAGATTTCATGTTTCAGACAAGTCATGTTTCATCATGTTTAGAAAATGCAGTTTTATCTAATTTAGAAAATAAAATTTCGAAAACGGTGACAAGAGAACTCAAGGTGCACAAACAGTAAGTAAGTAGCAGTGGAGGACGTGATAGGCTTCATTTTGTTCTTTGTTCAAGAGATATGAGTATCACTGAGAAGGCCACTATTTACAGATGTATCAAATTCTACATGAGTGCATAGGCAGTGAGGGTGGGCATACGTGAAGGGAGGAAAGTACAAAAGAGATTGTCTAATAGGATTGAAAACAAGATTGATTTAGTGAAGAGCAGAATCATGACTAACACCAACTGTGAAACAAGGAGATCATTAGTTATGATCTGAAATTGTTGAACTCAAAAATGTACAGAATTTTGTAAAGTGCCTTACCGGAAGTTGAGTTTCTATTCTTTGATCATCTGGCGAGGATCTCTGGAACAGTGTAGTGAGTCAAGAAAACCTTCCAAGAATACATTAAAAAATTAGTTGAAAACAAAGAATACACAATAATATCATCACAGAGGAAAGACCCGGTGTGTTATGATGTTCTTAGACAAACCACTGAACTATTGGACACTTCTGGGTGCAACACAATAGGATGGATATGAAGGGCTTTGAGAGAGTCCAACAGAGATTTCCATTGTTAAGCTGAGACACTTGAGTTATGAGGAAAAGTTGGACCAGCCAGGACCATTTTCCTTGGGACAGCGGGCACAGTTTTAAAGAATGAAATCCTATAGGAGTCTGAATATCGTGAGCTATGGCGGGCTTTGTGGCAGAATTGCGTGAAAAGACTGGCAGGGGAATAGGTCCAACTACAGACCAGTAAATGGGCAATGGACAGTCTTGTCGGGTCATCACCATCAGTCAGGGAATTTGTATATCGTCATTTGGAGTGCTGTAAGTACAGCTGTCAAGGGTCGAGGCAGTCATGTCTTAAGGGCAGCTTGTCAAAGGTGATCATACGTCTGGGGCAAGAACAGTCCTGAGGGTCCATTCATTGATCATTCAAGAGGATGCAATAAGGGCAAGTGGAGGAGCCATGAGGTTGGGACAAGAATGATGAGGACAGGAACTCAGGGTGTACATGGGGTAAGAAAACAACATCGGACAATGTGATAGGCTTCGTGAGGGTTGATTAATGGCAGTCACCACCACTGTGGCCTCCACAGGAGGAATGTAGAGGAACAGAGGGGCAGTTTATGGCTGAGCACACAGGTAGAATGGTTGGACTTGTGATAGACCTTCAAATGGGATTGGATGGAAATAAGCTCCCAGGTAGTGCAAGGTAAAGGGGACATGGAGGCTTGGGAGTGTGGAAACCTGGCAACCAGTTGGAGAGTGTGTTAATAATGTCCACGGCAAGCTACATTTCCTCCCTCACTTGCTGTTCCCTAGACGCTTCCTGCAACTGGATGCTGAATGGCTCATATATCAGTGTCAATTTGATGGGCGAAAACACAGTATCAATGTTTGTCGCACATGAGGATGCTGAAGAGACAAATACATGAAACAATTGTTCACAAACTCCAACTCAATTTAATATCACAAAACATATTTGCCTACTTGCTATACATGAGAAGCAGATGTGCGTAGGCTTCAAAAATTGGTGAATGGTGATCTGCACAATGCCACTGGTGCTTGTAAACTTAACATTACCATCTCAACGATGTAGAGTTAGCAAAAATCACTTAAAAAGAGGCAAGTGTTGGCCAAAAGCATCCAATCATTTGTGAAACTTCCAATGGTGCTGTGGCGACAGGAGAACATAGATACATGGACTTTGATGAAACAATGACAATGGACTCTACTGAATACATGGAAAATTGCAATGATTGACATGGCTCTAGGATGGGAAGGAGGCTGGAGCGCAGAGGGCATTTCCTTTTTGATGTAATATTTTGGTCACTCAGACAGCTTAGTACAGGTAAACTGGTATGCATTTGGAATGAGCTGCCAGCAGAAGTGGTTGAGGTAGATACATTAACAATGTTTAAAATGCATTTGAACAAATACATGGATAGGAAAGGATTAGAAGGATATGGGCCAAGTACAGGGAAATGGAATAGTATGGGTGGACATTTTGGTCATCATGGACCAGTTTGGGCCAAAGGGCCTGTCTCTGTGCTGTTGGACTCGATGACTCTACGACCTGACAATTAAACAGCAACAAGGGTGATAGAGTGGGATTATCTGTGCAAGGGAGTGTCAGCCATATTAATTATGCGCCATGAGCTGCCTGTGGCTGCTTTACCATTACATTGTTACTTAAGTTCTCAATGCTTATCTGGGTCCACAGTGCCCATTAAAAGATGGTGCAAAATGTAAGGGATGCCAGACTCACAGTGGATACCTGCTGAGTGGTGAATTATCCTGGGAACAATGGGTGGTAAGATGGGCTAGAATGAGTTGAGCGAAATGTCAAAGGAATGGGGAAGCTAGTTAATGAGGTTGGTTTGGTAAGATATGGTGGGCGTCTTGCTTGGCCTTGCAGCTTAATGCAATTAACACTTAAAAAAAAGTACAATTCAGCCCAAAGTATTTTGCAGAAGAAGCACGTGGAATTTGAGAAGGAAGGTCTCTTCACACAGCTAGTGGTTCAGATATGGAACTACTTCCGCGACCTGGAAGTGTGGTGGAGGCAGGTTCATCTGAGGCATTCAAGAGGGGCACTGAATGTTTATTTAAGTAGAAAGATATGCAGGGTTCCAGGGAAAACACAGGTGGTTGGCATTAAGTTAAAATGCACACAGAGTTGGTGTAGACATGATGGGCCAAATAACCTCGATCTGCACTGTATCAGTTCTGTGATTCTGGGTTCAAACTCCAGAGTCCTTCCAATGATAATGAGTGTCAGTCTTAAATGAGGTAAAATGTTTGTGAGAGATCAATGCAAAATTAATAACTAAACTAGGTCAATAAAATAGAGCTGATTGTAAATACAAAAAGATGACAAGAGTTGCTTAAAAAAGCACATTTGATAAACTTGAACATGGGTTGATAATGTATATTCATCAGGTGTCTAAACTTAAACAAGGATGCTAAATGGAGAGGGATTTAATAATTTGAAAGGGTGTTATGGAGCAATAAAATCAAGCAGATGATAAGTTGAATGCTGATGTGTACAATGTCATAAACAGAGCTCTCTGAATTACGGTGCTCTAGACATACACTGAAAATTTGTTTGATGGAAATAAAGTAAAAAAAAAAGACCCCATCCTTGAGCTGGTACAAGAAAGAAAACTGTTATGTGGAGACAAATGACAGATTGGTATATAATTAGGAAACTGGGGGAGTTGCTGATGTCTTTAATTTCTGAGGAAGTTCAAATTGATAGATCAAAAAGCAGGAGAAGAACGAAAATAGGTTGAATGGTGTGATTGAGGGAAATACATAACATTATGAGCTTAGATATAAAATTTAAGATTGTACACATTTTTTGATCAAACATAATCATAATCTGTTTATTATCACTGGTGTGTATACTTCGTAGCTTTTCCTTTCGGCACCAAAATGTCCGTCCGCGCTAACCCCATTTCCCTGCACCTTGGCCAATATCCTTCTAAACCTTTCCTGTCTGTGTGTTTGTCCAATTGCCTTTTAAATATTGTTAATGTACCCACCTCCACCACTTCCACTGGCAGCTCATTCCATATGCATACCACCCTCACCATAAAAAAACTTGCCCCTCAGGTTCCCTTTCATTCTTTCACCTCTAACTTTAAACTGATGCCCTCTAATCCTCAATTCCCCAACCCTGGGAAAAAGGCTGAGTGCATTCACCCTATCCGCACCTCTCATGATTTTATACACATCCACAAGATCCCTCCTCAGTCTCCTTTTGCTCTAAAGAAAAAATGTCCTCGCTTGTCCAACCTCTCCATGTAACTCAGACGGTTGAGTCCTGGCAATATGCTTTTCAATTTCTTCTGCACTCTTTGCAGTTTAATGACATCCTTCCTGTAGCAAGGTGACCAAAACTGAACATAATACTCCAAATGCGTCCTCACCAACATCCTGCACAACTGCAACATAACTTCCCACCTTCTGCAGGGGAACCTCGATTATCCAAATATGATGGGCAAGCACTATTTTGTTCGGATAATCGATTATTCGGTTAATTGATTAAATGCCTTTCCTCTGGGGCTCGGAGTTTTAAAAGTCTGCTCCCTGTTCAGAAAACTAGCAGCAGCACACAGTGCGCGAGGCATGCCCCACCCCACCCCCATGCCCCCAACCCCGCCCAACACCGACCCCGTCCCCAACACCACCCCCCACTCCTGACCCCGTGCAACACCGCTCCCTGGCCCCAACCCCGTGAACACTGCCCCCTCCCCACCCGTCCCCAACCCCGTCCAACACTGACCCCGCCCCCAACCCCAACCCCGTCCAACACCGCCCCCGCCCCCAACACCATCCCTTACTCCTGGCCCCATGCAACACCGCTCCCCGGCTCCAACCCGTGAACACTAGCCCCTCCCCACCCGCCCCCAACCCCGTCCAAAACCGACCCCACCCGCAACAACGCCCCCCCACTCCCGACCCAGTGAACACCACTCCCCGACCCCGTCCAACACTGCCCTGCCCCCAACACTGTGCAATACCACCCCCGTCCCCGTCCAACACTGCATCCCACCCCCAATGCCCCCCCCTGCCCACAACAACTCCCTGTCCAACACTGCCCCCCACCCTCAACCTATACAAAGCTGCCCCCCGTCCCCAACCCCATTCAACACCACCCTGCCCCAACATCCCTTCACCCCCAAAACTGTGCAACACCACCCCCCCATCATCCAACACACCCCCTGCACCCACCCTGTTCAACACCGATCCCCATCCCCATCCCCATGCAACACCATACCCCAACCCCATCCAACACCAGCACTCATCCCCCAACCCCATCCAATACTCCCTCCCGCCCACCCCCTCCCCACCCCAACCCTGTACACACCTGCTCCCTCTCCAGGGCACCTGGACTGGACACCAGCAACAAGACTGCTGCAGTTGCCTATGTGGGGTAAATCTCCAAATAGAGTATACACACACACACACACACACACACACACACACCTTTCTACTGCAAATGTTTGACAGGCTCCACCTTTGCCCTGTACAGGACAATGTTGGAGAGATTACGTGGGGAAGGGGGGGGGTTTAGGGTGTAGAACTCCACGGAAAGTGTGGGGAGAGAGAGAAAGGGCGGGTGGTAGTTTATTTGGAGACTGTAAACAAAAGATGCACGATTACTGTTGGAAACATGTCTTTGATGTAATGTTTCCATTGGGACCTTGAGATCTCCTAAGGATAATCCAATTTTTGGATAATTGGTATTTGAATAATCAAGGTTCCTCTGTATACTCAATGCCTGACTGATGAATGCCAGTGTGCCAAAGGATTTCTTCGCTGCCCTGTCTCCCTCTGACTCCACTTTCAGAAAGCTGTGCACCTGAATTCCAAAGTCCTTCTGTTCCACTACACTCCTTAAGGCTCTACCATTCACCATGAAACTCCTACCTTGATTTGAGTTTCCAAAATGCAAGACCTCACACTTATCTGTATTAAACTCCATTTGCCATTCCTCAGCCCATTTCCTCAACTGATCAAGATCATGCTGCAATTTCTGAAATCTTTGCTCGCTGTCCACAATACCTCCTATTTTAGTGTCATCTGCAAATTTACTAATCTCGCCTTGTACATTTTCATCTAAATCATTGATTTTGATCACAAACACCACTGGGCACAGCACAAACCCCTGAGGCACTCCATTTTGAGTCATCAGTCTCCAGTCTGATATGTTTACTTAAAAATGTGAAATTGGAGAAAAAGTCAAACGGTGACCGTGTAACTACTTTAGATTGTTGTAAAAGCCCATCTAGTTCATGACTGTCCCTTCAAGAAGGAAATATTTTACCTAGTCTAGCCTGCATGTGATTCCAGGCCAGTTGCAATGTGGTTGACTGAGTAAGTCAGTTTAGTTCAATAGTAAAAAGCAATGGACAATAAATGTTGGTCCAGCCGGCAGCACAAATATCCCATCAACTCTTGTCTTCAGAAGGTTAATGGTGGGCTTCTTTCACCACTGCAGAGGTGAAAGAAGCTCACCATTAACCTTCCAAAGACAATAAATGCCATCCTTTCAAGCCAATTGCATATCCTGAATGTGCACTTCAGCCTGATTGTCAAATCAATTCTGGCTGAAGCATCCTGCACTCTAAATTCAATTCAGCTCTTCTCTGTGTTTTGTCACCTTGTTATTTGGTGACTCCTCCTGGCCTTGCTCTCAAATGTATTGAGTTCCTCTGACTGTCATTCCATGCCTTCCTGTCAAAAACAAAGCACTGAGCATGAAGTGACAATGATGGGCTTTGAATACTTTTCGATGAATCTTTCCTCAGTGGAACACTCAGGATAAAATCATTCCAAGAGTCTGTCTTTTTTAAATTTTCAAGGTGAATGTGATATCATGCCAGCTTACAGATAGCTGTGTGCATTTTCATCTAGCTAATGCGAATGGGCATTAATTCTGCAAAAGGTGGGTTGATGAACAAGAACTTGAGGCCATCAGACAGGGAGCAAAAGAAAGATTAGAAATTTCCAAATTCTTGTGCTGCAGCGGTGTTAGTAGCCCTGAGGCAACAAGTGCAAAGTGTTGGGGAGATGATGTCTTGTTCTATTATCACTGGACTGTTAATTCAGAGATGAGAAAAATGGTGCTGGAAAAGCACAGCAGGTCAGGCAGCATCCGAGGAGCAGGAGAGTCGATGTTTCAAGTATGAGCCCTTCATCAGCAATTCCTGATGAAGGGCTTTTTGCCCAAAATGTCGACTCTCTTGTTCCTCGGATACTGCCAGACCTGCTGTGTTTTTCCAGCGGCACAATTTTTGACTCTAACCTCTGCAATCCTCACTTGCTCATGTTAATTCAGAGACCCAGATGGGTGGCATGGTGGCTTAGTGGTTAGCACTGCTGCCTTACAGCGCCAAGGACCCGGGTTCAATTCCTGCCTCGGGAAACTGTCTGTGTGGAGTTTGCACATTCTCCCAGTGTCTGCGTGGGTTTCCTCTGGGTGCTCTGGTTTCCTCCTACAGTCCAAAGATGTGCACGTTAGATGAATTGGCCATGCTAAATTGTCCATAGCGTTAGGTGCATTAGTTTGGAGTAAATGTCGGGAATGGGTCTGGGTGGAGGGTCGGTGTGGACTTGTTAGGCCGAAGGGCTTGTTTCCACACTGTGGGGAATCTAATCTAATCATAATGTTCTGTTTACCTGTGATCAACTCTTTATCATGGCAGATGGTGGAATTTGAATTCAATTAAAAGTTTAGTGATGACCATGAAGCCATCGTCACTTGTTGCAAAAACCCATCTGGTTCGCTAATGCTTTTTAGGGAAGGCAATTGCCATCCTTATCTGGTCTGGCCAATGTGTGACTCCAAACACACAACAGTGTGGATGACTCTTAACTCCTTTCAGAGCAATTAAGGATGTGCGGGAAGTGCTTACATTCTGTGAATAAATAAAAACAAAAGTAGTGTTCTTGGACCTGATGGCTGGCTTTGACTGTGGCAACAAAAATAACAGATCAGAGCCTCTTTAGCAGCTGCACAGGAAGTTCCAGAACCTTTTGTCGCTAGTGGGTTATGTTATACATGTGGTCATTGTTACATTGAGAAAAGCAGCAGTCCACTTGCTCACAGCAAGGCCCCACAAACAGCATATGGTCTTGTTTGTAGTAAGAATATTGACCAAGACAGAGCCAAGGACACATCAGTCTCATGTTCCAACAAGTTTCATGGGGATCTTTAACATGTCAGCTGCCTGAATTTGCAATGCAGTCTCAATTTAAAAATGTCATCTGAAGGTTATCTCCAAGCATGCCTTCCTTCCATTAATAGAGACAAAAAAAACTGCAGATGCTGAACTCAAAGTAGTCAGGAAGGAGGCTGGAAGAACCCAGCAAGCCAGGCAGCAGCAGGAGGTGGAGAAGCCAGCCTTTCAGATGTAACCCTTCTTCAGGCTTGCTGTGTTCTTCCAGCCTTTTGCCTGTCTACTTTGGATTCCAGCATCTGCAGTTATTTTTTGTCTCTTACCAACTTTGTTCCACTGTGAGGTCTCTTCAAAGGATGCCCACTTTGAAAAAGTTCTCTGCCTCCCTCAGATGTGCACTCAGTGAGTCCCTTTCTCATTGCCACAACACTGTGACCTCCTCAGTCCTCCAGTTCTTTGCCCATACGATGAAACACTACAGCCTTGTGATGTTCCTCAGATGCTGTCTTTGCAAGTCCTGAAGAAGGGTTACATCTGAACCATTGACTCCTCCACCTCATGATGCTGCCTGCTTGCTGTGTTCTTCCAGCCTCCTGCCTGTCTACTTCCTCCCATGAATAGCTGCCTTGTGTGACTCGTGACTGGCACAAGATCATAGTTGAGACAGGTACCTGTTGGCCCTCTTATGTTTATGGCAGAGTGGCGATAACCAAAATAAGGAGCAAGTGAACGAGGAGAAAGAGCAGACAGTACCTTAATTCCCAAATGTCCGACTGGACCACATTTGATCATTACTGAACTTCATCAGTCATGGCATGTGATAAGGTGAGAAAGAGCAATGGGTTAATTAGATACATTGAGATTACTTCAGGATCATTCCATTGCACTTAACTGGCAGAATTGAGATAAAAACATCAGACCATAACAAATAGGAACAGGGGTAGGCCATTCAGCTTCTCAAGCCTGCTCCACCATTCATTAGGATCACGCCTTCTCAGACATTCCTCACATCCACTTTCCTGCCCTTTCTCCTTTAACCCTTGATTTCCCCACTCATCAAGAGTCTCAATCACCATGATTCTCAATCCTCTGAATGAAGAGACTCCTCATTTCAGTCTTACATTGGGGCGCCTTTATTCTGAAACTATATCTTCTGGTCGTAGACTCTCCCAATGAAGGGAAACATGAACAAAAATAAATTCTTTTTTAAAAAATTTAGTGCAGGGCACTTAAGGAATTAGATGTGCTGTTGCTGACCTCCAGTGCTACACTCACCCAGCAGAGACATTCCTCCAGCATTGTGTGCTCAACCACAGTCTGTACCATTTCCATAGCAACCATGGAGAAGTGTTTTCTTTTCCAAAAAGAGAATCACAGCTCCTTGACAACACCCCACCTGCCTCGGGCAACACATTTGCATGTTTTATTTAGTTTTGAACAATAAAGTCTTCTGACTTTCTTTGAATGTATTAGTGCTCCTATTTAATGGAGAATTTGCGCACAGAGATAATTCAGAACAAATGAAGTGACTTGTAAAAAATGATACAACAGTAGACAGAAGCAGTTCCACCTTCGTTAAACACATCTTTGTCTGAATTTCTCTCTTGTGTCAAGATTTTGTTTATTTCAAAAATATACTTTATTCATAAAATTCCTTTGTATGTATACGGAGTCCCTAAAGCAGTTCGTTTCTGTACAATAGTATGTGAAAAACAAACAAACATTGGAGTTTGACCCTGTCCAGCAAACAAACCAAAGGTATTTCTTACTTGTCCAAGACTATATATTTCAGGCATCGGGAGGGTCCAGTAACTGAATGGACTCCCATTCATCATGGGCAGAAAGACCTTAGACGGTGGTCTTGCCTTACTGTGCCTTGGCAGCAGCTGCCCCAAGCTTGAGGGTACCCCTCAGAATGTAGTCCTGAACCATGGAATGAGCCAGTGTGCAACACTTGGTCAAGGTCAACTCCTGGCTCAGGAAGACCAGTAAGTTTCGGGCAGACCAAAGAGCGCCTTTCTCTGAGTTGATGGTCCTCCAGGCACTGTTGATGTTTGACTCGGTGTGCTCCCCAGGAAACAGACTGTTGAGTGCAGAGTCCAGCTTCACAGAGCTGCTTGGGACGAATCTTGACAAAAACCACTGCCTCTTTCTCCAGACTTTCTTTGTAAAGGCACATTCCAGCAGGACATGTTCGACAGTCTCTATCCTCGCCGCAGCTGCTTCTAGGTCGTCCTTGGTGCTTGTTGGAAAGTTAAGCCATTAAGAATGATAAGGCATTCTGCCAAGTGACTTTGACAGTCTGCTCAGGGACCAAGCCTTTGCTCTTCCCACAGGATCTCGAGAACACTACATGCTGACTATTTCCTGATGGACTTGTGATCATAGGTGTTTTTCTTTCCAAATTTCTCCACGAAGGAGAGTTGGTACAGAATGGTCCAAGTACTTGGAGTGTTCCACGGCAGTGAGGCCAGTCTCATCCTCTGTCACACAGGGGACAGGCAGAACCTCAATACAAAGTGACACTTTGTGTGTGAGAGTCTGTGCACAGCTTGATGCAGCCACATTCAAAAGTGGTCATCAGGATGAGGGCAGCATTGTGCATGTTCTTCTCCCCTTTCCTCCAGAGCTTGGTACAAGGTGTCCCTGTGGACACGGTCCATCTTAGACTTCCAGAAGAAGTGGAAGATGTCTCAGGTGATTGCAATGGCATAGGCTCTAAGAATGGGCCAGACCTGCGCCAAATACAACAACAGAGGACACCTCACACCTGACGACCAGGTTATTAATCTGCAACGGCGAGGGAGTGATGCTCCCAAAAGCCCAGTTTTCATCTCACCTTGATTACATGCTCCTCCCATGTTTTTGTGCTACAAACCATATTTCCAGCACCTTCAGGTAATCTGTCCTGACAGGGAAGGGGAATAAAGGATCCCCTTCATGTTTCCCTTGACTCAGTCCCACCAGTCCACAGGTGACTCACGGTGAAAGGAAAGGCTGATAGGTGTAGAGAATGCTGGATGACTAGAGAAATTGAGGGTTTAGTTCAGAAAAAGAAGGAAGCATATGTCAGGTATAGACAGGATAGATCGTGTGAATCCTTAGAATAATATAAAGGCGGTACGAGTATACTTACGAGGGAAATCAGGAGGGCAAGAAGGGTATGTGAGATAGTTTTGGCAAATAGAATTGAGGAGAATCCAAATGGTTTTAACAAATATATTAAGGATAAAAGGGTAACTGGAGAGAGAATAGGGCCCCCAAAAGATCAGCAAGGCGGCCTTTGTGTGGAGCTGCAGGAGATGAGGGAGATACCAAACAAGTATTTTGCATCAGTGTTTGCTGCAGAAAAGGGCATGGAAAATATAGAATGTAGGGAAATAGATGGTGACATCTTGAAAAACACCCATATGAGAGAGGAGAAGGTTCTGGATGTTTTAAGATACGTTAAAGTTGATAAATCCCCCAGGACCTGACCAGATATATCCTAGAACTCTGTGGGAAACTACGGAAGTAATTGCTGGGCCCCTTGCTGAGGTATTTGTATTATCAATAGTCACAGGTAAGGTGCCAGAAGACTGGAGGTTGGCTAATATGCCCCCACTATTTAAGAAAGGTGGTAAGGGCAAGCCAGGGAACTATAGACCAGTGAGCCTGACATTAGTGGTGGACAAGTTATTGGAGGGAATTTTGAGGGACAAGATATACATGTATTTATATTACATTACTTACAGTGTGGAAACAGGCCCTTCGGCCCAACAAGTCCATACCGACCCGCCACCCACACCCATTCCCCTACATTTACCCCTTAACCTAACACGACAGGCAATTTAGCATAGCCAATTTACCTAACCTGCACATTTTTGGACTGTGGGAGGAAACCAGAGCACCCGGAGGAAACTCACGCAGACACGGGGAGAATGTGCAAACTCCACACAGTCTGAGGCGGGAATTGAACCTGGGTCTCTGGCGCTGTGAGGCAGCAGTGCTAACCACTGTTGGAAAGGCAAGGACTGATTAGGGATAGTCAGCATGGCTTTGTGCATGGGAAATCATGTCTCACAAACTTGATTGAGTTTTTTAAAGAAGTAACAATGAGGATTGATGAGGGCAGAGAGGTAGACGTGATCTATATGGACTTCAATAAGGTGTTCGACAAGGTTCCCCACAGGAGACTCGTTAGCAAGTTTAGATTTTATGGAATACAGGGACAATGAACCATTTGGATACAGAACTGGCTTAAAGGTAGAAGACAGAGGGGTAGTGGTGGAAGGATGTTTTTCAGACTGGAGGCTTGTGATCAGTGGAGTGCCACAAGGATTGGTGCTGGGTTCACTAGTTTTTGTCATTTATATAAATGATTTGGATATGAACATAGCAGGTATAGTTAGTAAGTTTGCAGATGACACCAACATTGAAGGTGTAGTTGGCTGTGAAGAAGGTTACCTCAGAGTACAGCGGGATCTTGATCAGATGAGCCAATGGGCTGAGGTGTGGCAGATGGAGTTGAATTTAGATAAATGCTCGGTGCTGCATTTTGGGAAAGCAAATCTTAGCAGGACTTATTCACTTAGTGGTAAGGTCCGAGGGAGTGTTGCGGAACAAAGATACCTTAGAGTACAGTTTCATAGCTTCTTGAAAGTAGAGTTGCAGGTAGATAGGATGGTGAAGAAGGCGTTTTGTATGCTTTCCTATATTGGTCAGAGTATTGAGTACAGGAGTTGGGAAGTCATGTTGCAGCTGTACAGGACATTGGTGAGGCCACTTTTGGAATACTGCATGCAATTCTGCTCTCCTTCCTATCGGAAGGATGTTGTGAAACTTAAAAGGATTCAGAAAAGATTTACAGGAATGTTGCCAGGGTTGGAGGATTTAAGCGAGAGGGAGATGTTGAATAAGCTGGGGCTGTTTTCCCTGGAATGTTGGAGGTTGAGGGGTGACCTCTTTATAGAAATTTATAAAATCATGAGAGGCATGGATAGAGTAAATAGGCAAGGTCTTTTCCCTGGGGGGAGGGAGTCCAGAACTAGAGGGCATAGGTTTAGGGTGAGAGGGGAAAGATATAAAAGAGACTTAAGGGGCATCATGTTCACACACAGGTTCGTGTGTGCATGGAATGGGCTGCCAGAGGAAGTGGTGGAGGCTAGTATAATTGCAACATTTAAAAGGCATCTGGATGGATGAATAGAAAGGATTTGGAGGGATATGGGCAGGTGGGACTAGATTGGGGTAGGTTACCTATTCGGCACAGACGCGTTGGACTGAAGGGTTTATTTCCGTGCTGTGCATCTCGATGACTCTGTGACTCGAAGAAGGGCTTCACGGTTGTCCAACCTCTGCAATCACTTTTAAGCTCCTCACTGTGTTCTGGGTTCAACGGTTTCACGTCTAGCTTCCACATCTCCTTGTTGGAGGTCAGCAAACATGAGGCAGTAGTCAGAGAAGAACACCACCTTGACATCAGGGGATGTGACTGTGAATGTGCAGGACACAAACAGGAGATCCATCTTTGAGCAGATTGACCTGTCTGGCCGTGACCAGGTGTATTTGCAGTAGTGCTGAAGATGTCATGCAGATTGGCAAATTTAACCATTTCCTCAGGAATCTGGGTTTGCTGTCAGTCTCTCTGGAATGCCCATCCGCATCAATGATGTGGTTGTAGTCTTCAGCCAGAATGACCAGCCTGGACATCACCAGCAGCAATGGGAATTGCTGCAGGATGGCCAGTTACTCACCCTTTCCCACTGGGACCCAGTTCATTAGTATTAGGGGTAAATTTCTGCACATTGTGTCTGCTAAAAGGACATGCCGACCCACCACCTCCTTAACCTTGGAGAGGGTGAAATTGCTTTCTCACAGCAGAAAACCCAGCCCCAATCATTATCCCCCTGAGCAAATCAAAGGCCTGTGGGTTCACCAGCTGGACCATTTCCTCTAGCTGCTGAGATGCCACATCCTGCACAGGTCTGCTTTGATGGTGGTCAAGAAAGCCAATGTGGAAACACGCCTGGTAGTAGACATAAGGCTACACATGTCTGTACTGGCAATCTTAAAACCCATACTGAGAGTTTATGGAATTACCCCTGAACCCAATGTGCTTTCACCCTTGGCCTTATCACTGGGTCCCTCCCTGCATCCCTGTGGTGTGGGCAAATTGCTGGGACACTCTCCACACTGAGGTAGCCGTCCTGTTCATTCCTTGGGGGAATGTCCCGAACCAGTGTCGTTGGGGTGAGAATGAAGACAAAGAGGTCAGTTTCAGAGACCAACACATGGACTGTTGTGTTTTGCTCCTGATTTGGAGCATTGCTTCTTCTGGTTGCATGGAGCTGGAACATAATAGGTACTCCTTGGTTCCTGATAGCTGGAGGTTGGATTAACTGGGCCCCTTGTGACGTCCAGTGTTTCTGGGTTGGGGGGTACTGCTCTCCTTCTCCTCTGTAGTGCTGTCCCTTGTGTCAAGATCATTTGGCTGGTACTTACCTCACAGTTGTAAAGTGTAAAACATGTCCAGTCATGTGCAGTGGTGACTTACCTCTAAGTCACTTTTTTGTATGAGTTGGAGGCTCTCCATAATTAATATTTCATACTTAAAATATAAAATTTCTGGGCTTTTGAGGCTCAGCAATTTAATGTTTACTGGAGTTCTGAAAAAAACTGCCTTTAAGATATTTTTGAATGCCCACGTTTTGTGGACAAAATCCGGGGTGGGGGGGGGGGGGGGAGGAGTTTTAATCTGCATGTGGTGTGTCACTGAAATCAGAATAACGTCAAGAATTGATGATTTTTCTTCATAACCAGAATTAGGGACACAAGTAAAAACTGAGTGGTGACAACTTTGACTGGGATGGATTACACCGAGGTCAAAAGATTATGTGCGTGACCTGGACCAAAAATCTAATACAACTTTCCAGTACAGTATTGACAGAATGCTGCACTGTTGCAGATTGTAATGTCCAAGTAAGCTTGGACTAAAGACCCAGGTCTTTTAGTATGTCAGGATCATATGGACCATCCCATCACCATATTTTGAAGAAAGACAGCTAAAATATCCCTAGTATCCTTGTCACCATTGACTCCTCAAAGATGGAACAATAAAGTATCTGTTTATCATATTGCTGTTTGCTGGAGTTTGCTGTGTACAGTTTGGAAGCTAAATTTCCGGATTGCAAAAGCAGCCACAGTACTTTGGAACGTCCTGATGTTGTAACTGGTATTATGTAAATGTAAGTCTTCCTCTTTTTTAGGTTAAAGACTTGGATCAAAAAGGTGGGTTTTGGGGAGGCTCGTGAAGGAGTTGAGGTGGAGGATTTGGTAGGGCTTTTCAAGGTGGAGCCAAGGTGCTGGTGGAATATGCTTCCCTTTGTCCGGCTAAGTAAAGCTCCAACAGCAGTTATGATATTGACCAACATCACGACAAAATGGTATTCACGATTGGCAACCCATCCATCACATAAAACATTCACTCCCTCTACCGTGAGAACACAGGGTCTGCAATGTTAATTATCATCTAATCTGCCTGTTAATTGTGCACAGGCAAGCTTGCAGCCAGTTTGCCAAGGCTTCTTCAGCACCTTCCAAACCCATCATCTCTGCTATTTAGATGGACAAAGGCAACAAGCTCAGGGGAAACAACCTCCTCTGAGTTTTCTTCCAAGTCACAAGTATCCAGACTTGGAAGAATGTTGTACTTCTACATCTTGACTGGATCAAAATCTTGAAACTTCTGAACTAAGAGCACCCAGGAAAGACTTCACCAGATGAATTGCTTCATGTTCGGAAAGAAGGTTCACCTACACCTTCTCAAGGGTGGATCAAGATGGACAACACTACATGGCCTTGTCAGCTTGGCTCCTATGCCATGACTAAACAAACACCACAACCACAACCACAGCAAAAGTGTCTCCCATGAATGGTCTGCAAGAATTGTTGTCAGTGAACGTAACTGCTGTTAGGAAGGTCGAAGCTCTTGTCAAGACTGCATTCTTTGTTTTTCTGGACTTTGGGCTATGGACTGAAAAGGGAAAAGGACTGTTTTAAAAAGCAAAGATTGTAGAAAGGATTGCCGCATTTTTTTAGACTGAACTGACACTTATTATAAGTGCTGTTTACATGGCTGCTGGATCTAGCTGTTAGTTGAAGAGTGAGTTGCAGATGAGTTGGAGCCAAATAACAAGTACAAATAGAGAGTTAGCCCGCAATTGCTAGCTGGTTGGCATGGTGAACAATGACCAGTTTCATTGAGAAAGGTCTTCTGCCTCCCAATAAGTATGTGATGGCTTTCAGTTCGCTGAACGTCAGAAGCCATCAGACCTCCAGAAATGAAGAAGCTGTGCTTCTCTTAGCAATAAAATACCTCAAACCTGAAGAAAGCCAGTTTATTTCCATACTCCTGCTCCTAGTTTTGATGTTTCAATGTCTTATGAAGAGAGGTCAAATAGGTTTGCGTGCTCATTGGAATTTGGAAGAATGGTGTATGGGACCTTATTGCATCAGACACAATTCTTATGGGAAGTTGATGGGGTAAATGCAGATAGGTTGTTTCTCCTTTTGTGAGAGTCGAGGACCAGAAGTATAGTTTAAAGACTTTGTGAAAATATGCAGCTCAGGAGCTGGTTGGATTCGTTCTTGGTCTGTTCTCCGAGCTGGTAGGTTTGTTGGCAGACTTTTTGTCCCCTTTCTAGCTGACATCACCAGCTGGGTTGCCTCCCATGAAGTGCTGCTGTACTATCTTGCTTTGAATTTATGTGGTTCTGTTTGAGCTGTTTCTGGTCGGTTCCAGTTCCTGTTTTTCCATTGCAGCGGTTTGTATATCAGGTCCAGGTCAATGTGCTTACTGATGAAGGCTGAGGATGAGTACCATGCTTCCAGAAATTCCCTTGCTGTTTTCTGTTTAGCCTGTCCTAATATCATCATGTTGTGCCAGTCAAACTCATGGTTCGTGTCAGTGTGTATGGAGACCAAGGAGAGTTGGTCGTGTCGCTTTGTTGCTAGTTAGTGTTCATTGATGCATTGTCTCATAATAAGGAATCACAGATTTAAGACAGAGATGAGAAGGAAAGCTCTCCTCCAAGGAGTAGGCAACCCTCAGTTCTTCAAGAGTATTCCTTCATTCAGTATGATTATAAGTAATCATCCAATTCTGCACCTGGTTCCCACTTTCACCTACTACCCTATGATCCCTTTAGCCTCAAGGACTATATCTAACTTTTTCTTAAAAACATTCAGTGTTTTGGTTTCAGTCACTTTCTGTGGCAGAGAATTCCATACGCTCTCCACTCTCCGAGTAAAGGAATTTCTCCTTGTCTCAGTCCTAAGCAGCAGACCCCACATCCTGAGACTGTGGCCCATGGTTTTGAACACTCTCAGTCTTCACATCCTTCCAACATTTATCCTGTTTGGTCCTATTAGGATTTTTAAGGTTTCTATGAGATGTCCCATCCCTTCCGTTCTTCCAAACTCCAGTGAATGTAATCCCAGCTAATCCAGTTTCTCTTCATATGTCAGTCCTGCCCTGTCAGCAAGCAGTTCTGTAAACAGTCTTCCACACCTGTTATCAGCCTAATGACTGCCTCCAATGCCATGAAATCTTTCCATGGAATAAGGGGTCCTAAACTGTGCACAGTATTCCAGTGATGGTTGGACTAGTGTTGTTTTTAGTTTCTGCAAAACCTCCCTGTTTTGAAAATATATTCCCTTTGTCATAAAGGTCTGTATTCCCTTCGCTTCCCTCTGACACCGCCCCCTCCCCCCCGGGCCCCTTAACTTGGGTGCTAGCTTTTTTGTGATTCTTGGATGAAGACTCCCAAACCCCGCTGTTGTAAAGCTTTCTGCAGTCTTTCTTAATGTAAATAATATTCAGCAACTTCATCTTTCCTGCCAAAGTGCATAACCTTACATTTTCCCACATTACATTTCATCTGACATGTTTTTACCCACTTACTTAACTTGTCTATATCTCTCTTCAGACTCTTTATATTATCTTCATTACTTGACCTGGCACCTATTTTTCCACTGACTAACCATGCACTCTTTTCTTTTTGAACTATCTCCACAGAGGCCAGTATCCTGTCACCCTCTATTAGTCAGTGGAAAGTCCTTGACGTTGAGCCAGCTCCCTCAGTGCCAGCTCTGAGAGTGATTAGAACCTCTGACACTTCTGTTGCTGTCTGTCAGCCAGGGCTCCCCAATTGAACCAGGTGAACAGCCCCAATCAGGAAACTCTGACCTCATTCTAATCACTGCACCTTTTAAGTAGCCTCATGCATGGTATCTTGTAAAAATGTCTTCTGAAAATCAAAAATATTACATTGACTCATTGTCCTTTATCTATTCTCGTTATCTCCTCAAAGAATGCTGGTAAATTTGTCAGACATGATTTCACCTTCATGAAGCTATGGCTGACTCAACTTAGTCATATAATGTATTTCAAAATACCCTGCTATCACATACTTTGTCATAGGCTTGAACATTTTCCCAATATCAGATTTAAGAGATGTGAAAGGCTTTTCGTCAAAAGGCGCGATAACCCCTTGTTCTTCAAAACAAACATTGAAGCCCATAATTATACTGAGGGATCCAGGGGCTACACAGACACTCTTGCTGGAGAATGATTGAGAATTCCTTCCAGAGAGTTGAATGAAAATCAAAATGTTGGTCGATGAGGTAGGTGCAGAGTACATCGTATACAGAGTGGTACAGACTTAATGAGGTGAGCAGTGGAAAATTGCGTGAGACTACTCACTATCGTCAAGGAAAGTAACCTCCCCAAAACTGACATGTAGCCTATTTATAGAAAAAAATCAACCCTGTGTTTTTGCCCACAGAGATGCAAAGACAATGCATAACCATGATTTTTTATTATGTGCACTGGAAAGAGTGATGTCAGAGAGAGAGAGAGAGAGAGAGAGAGACAGAGAGAGATTGGCATCTTTGTGTTAAATACAAAGAATTCCATCACGACAAATGATTTTACCCTTCAGTTCACTCACACGGATCCATTGCCCCCACAATAATTTTGATCAAAACTGTCAGGCATTTGACAATTCCTTTTCAAATCAGTTGACAGCAATGTTAAAAAAAAACAGCAAATGATTTTCTGAAGCCTAATAACTGATAAAAAAAGCATGTTTTTGAAACTTAAGAAAAGATTTAATTTTAAACTCAGAAGAAAAAGGGATCATATTCACCCAGTTTGATTGACCGAAGGCAGTAGAATGTTTTATAGCTCACCCAATTTTTTGTTTAATTGATCTCCAAGTCAAACAAACAGTAAAAGTTCTGGGTGCGAGTCAATATTGTGGACAAAGTTCAGGACATCTGCCCAAAAAAAAACACAAAGAGCAAGCCTGGCACCTTCAGTCACCCTCAGGAAGTGGAACCAAACATGTAGGCAACTCTAAACACTACTCAGGGGTAAGCTAAATTTTAAAAAGCAACTTTCCAGGCCTCATGGCAAGTAAACACTCAGAACCATTCAACTCTGCTCGGACTTGACTGAAAAAAATTTAAGAGTCATCCCTGTGTCCCCTTGGCACAGTTGCTCATGTGTTTGAGCTTTTTGAGGGCTATCATGGTTTGGTTGAATTTATATACATCGTGCACTACTGAAGGAACATGAATGGAATGTTAATAAAATGGTTTAGCATTGGCAAAGGACAGTGAGCAGGTGGTATATCTGTCTTCTTCGTAATGGTGAATGCTTCATGTTTCCTGCAGTAGGAATAAGGCAGTTGACAATTTTAGCATGCCCAATTTATTGCTGTTACCAATTATCAAATAAGTCAGGATTGATGACAATTAGTATGATGGATGGTGTTCAGTTCAATTTAAGTTTCTGATGGAATATATTACAGTAGTTGTACACTATAAATGTATAAACCATGAGTCCTGGCCCAAGTTGGGCTTGTTGTTGACAAACAACCTTTTCATCTTGGTACCTCAGATCTTCATGATTTCTGAAACTGCCAAAGTCAAATATCACAGATCTATTAGAGTCATAGAGTCATAGAGATTTTAAGCACGGAAACTGACCCTTCGGTCCACCTTGTCCATGCCGACCAGACATCCCAACCTAATCTAGTCTATTGTTAGAAGTTTCACTCCATCATTTAGGTCTCCAATTTGTTTGAGCTTTACAGCATTTGTCAGGCCAGACTGAATGGATTATTGCTGGGCTCTATGCCTCTATGAAGATTTACTTTATTTCAAAATAGTCAATTTCTTTCTTAAAATTATGGGGAGAAAACACCATCTTCAATATTACAAAGTTTTCATTAAATTTTTAAGCATTCATATGTGCATTCTATACTTGATCAACCAAGCTTTTTCACATCTCAGTTCAAATGCTGCTTCCTCATTCCCTCCAAAGTCAATCTATTATGCTTCACAACTAACTTGCAGGAATTTAATTAGTTGTATCTGTTGCATTACAAACTATTTGTGTCAAAGCTGCAGATAATGTCTGTTAAAAATATGCCAAGAATGTTCATTTAGTTCAGCTGTTCTTATCCCTTAAAGATTACCCGTCAATGTGTTTGCAAGCTCAGCACTTGAATTGGAATTGCCAACCTGAGGGTGAGTATCATGGTGTATGTCTATCGCATCTAATCACACGCCAAGCCTGGAAAAGTTCGCCACTCATTGGATGTCAGCCATAAGACCAGCATCCCTTGAGGTGTGTCATCTTCAAGAGCCTGCAGAGTGGCATCTGGCATCTCAGAATCACAGAATCCTATGGCACAGAAGGCCATTCAGCATATTGTCAATGCACCAGCTCTTCAAATGAACATCATTCCCTCATGCTAATGTCCTGCTTTCTCCCCTGTATCCTTGTGCTTCAATTCTTTCCAAATAATCATCTAATGTACTCTTGAATGCCTCAATTCAATGTGCATCCACCACAGCTCTTTTTCTGGCTCCTCCCTCCCCCAGATCAGTTGCTTTTCATGATTCCTCCTTCTCATTAACAATTTCCACCTTTTGAACTTTCTGATTAAATAAAGTTGAGCAGTTAGTCTCATTCTACAGTATTTCAATCGAATGGTCCCTAGGAAACCTTTGCTCTCTTTATCATGGTTCCACAGTCAAGATCAGATTTTATTCTTGAAAATGGGAAATTTTATTTTGCTAAGTTCTATTTTCTTTTGATGTCAGCATTAACCATCACATGTAAGGGATAGATATATTGATGCAAATGCTCAGAGACTCACAGCACAGCAAAATGTCAGTTAACATAAGCAAGCACTTATGAGAGTAAAATACTTTTAACGGGAAGATCAAAGATCATTTGATCTTCAGTCAGAAGCTAAGGTAGTTTGTTTTGCTTTTAAAACTAAATAATCAACACATTGAATTGTCAAATGTAAGTGCGCACACAAATGAACTATGAATTTTTAATACACTCCAATCCCAAAAATGCTGACTCAAGCCAAGCTCAAATGTTTTCACAGAATTGCAAGATTATACAATTGTTGCAGCACATAAGGCAATCATTTGTCTGTACCAGTTTTTCAATTGAGGAATCACTCAGTGCAGTTTTATTAGCTTTTCTCCAAAATCCCACACATTCTCCCTTTGCAGACAACAGTCGAGTTCTCTATTGCATGCTGCAATTGAACCTGCCCCCACCACATTCTCAGGTAATATATTCCAGACCTTAACCATTTGCTGCATGAAGTATTTCTTCCCCATGTCTTTTTTGCTTATTTTCTCAATTATTTCACCCTATTCCCTCTGGTTCTTGATGCTTTCGCTTACGTGAACAGTTTCTCCATTTCTCCTCACTCTGGGTCACTGATGATTTTGAATACCTCGATTCAGTCTCCTCAGTTTTCTTTTCTGCAGAGAGAGACAGTCCTAATTTATCCAGCCTGTCTTTGTTACTGGGGTTCCTGGTCCCTAGTCTTGGTCTTTCAACTTGCTGCAAATTTGGGGCTTCATAATACAGTTTTGTTTCAAAATGTCTCCATTAATTAAAGAGAAAATGGACAACCTTAAGTGTGCATTCAACTTACTCCTCACGCTCCTTGGAGCAAGCCCATGTGACATCATCCTTGTTCTGCTGGGAATCATCCATTGACTTAATGGCCAGTGGAAAGGGCCAATCAAATCTTGTTTAATAAATCAGAAGCTGTAACACCTGAACGCAAAGGAACAGGCAGCTGACGTTACTATTGCCAGACTTACACACTCAGAGGCTCTAGACAGAGACAGAGAGAGAGAGAGAGAGAAAGACAAAGACCTACTGTGATACGTGCAAAGCAAATGAGCAACAGCCATGAGACCAAAATGATTGTAAAGTCTGTTTCCAGTTTTTAAAGAAGACAGAATAGAATTTTCGAGGTTTCAGATCCAAGAGGTCACCAAATTGTACATTATGATTTGGAAGTCTGTTTGATTATGCTCAGAAAATTGAACGAAGGGGACTATGTTTAAAAAACATTAAAAACTTACCCA
Source organism: Chiloscyllium punctatum (assembly GCF_047496795.1). Classification (NCBI taxonomy): domain Eukaryota; kingdom Metazoa; phylum Chordata; class Chondrichthyes; order Orectolobiformes; family Hemiscylliidae; genus Chiloscyllium; species Chiloscyllium punctatum. The sequence continues at coordinate 11,856,518 of NC_092773.1, forward strand.
GCGTGGAGAAATGCACCTATTGAACTTTCAGAGCAGATTTGCACTTTGCTTTAAAATGCTACATTTTGGCTGAGAGCCCAGTGAAATCTGTGAACACAACATAGGTTTGCGATTGCATTTAAGAGGTCCCAAGGAATAGTTTTTCAGCAAGCAGCTAATACATGCCCTAACAAAATAAGGTTTGTCAACTCATTGTGGTTTATTTTGGACAGTAAAAATATTAAAACATGAATTCTTTTCATGTCATCCTTTTCATAGGTCACTGGGAAATTCACAACTCGTGATAGTTTCGCCAGGGGTTGTGACAAATTATCTATTCCTTACTTGTTAGTTTTGATGAATTGCTTAATCACAGTTGGAATCACAACCAAGTGTCATCCTATCCATCAACATGAACCTAGTGGACTGAATGTCCTATTTCACAGCAGTAAATATTTTTTAATCACTGATGTCCAGGCATATGAACATCAGGCAGACTGTCATTAGAAATAGGATCCGTTGGTAACTTTGCTCTGAGCACCCAAGGTAAACTCAGCTAATTGTAGATTCCCAGCTGTTATCCAAGCGACATGCTTTAGCTCTTTCTTGTTTAGTTTTGAATATTGATATTGATATTTAAATAGTGAGCAACCAGCTGGGAGGCATTACTAAGACTGACAAGTCTGAGACAATTGAATAAACATCAGTGTGTACCGTCATCAACCCAATGTGCTTCAGCAATCTCATCTGCTAATTCAGTTCCCACACACTGTTGAGTTTAGTCAATCTTCAGAGTCAACTTCATTCAGTCATGTCATCAATGCTCAACATGTAAATAAAACTGTTCAAATTAAAATCAATGGAAATGGGAAGGCAGAATCCCAAAAGTGGCAGCATTTTTTTTAACGGGACTCAACTTACAAAACAAGCCAATGAGTTTAAACTCAGTGATTGAGAAACTTTGAGCAATGTTAATTTAGAACAAAATTAATCACCACGTGAACAAATTCAGGTTAATAAGGTAAAGCCAGCACAGATTTTTAAAGGGCATTTTATGTTTAACTGAAAGGTAAGATTCTACAATTGCTGGAAATCTGACAGAAAAATACAAAGTGCTGGAGAATCTCAGCAGGTCTGGCAGCATCTGTGGGAAGAAGCAGAGTTAAAGTTTCTCGTCCTTTCTGATGAAGAGTCACGGGATTCGAAAGATTAACTTTGTTTTCTTCCCAGAGATGCTGAACATCTCCAGTAATTTCCGTTTTTGTTCCAATGACACTTCTTCATAGGTTGGTGGAATCAGCAGACAATGGAATGATGAAATCAATGTGATGTATGAAATGACGCAGTTTGATTGAAACAATGTGGAGAGAAAATAGAAGATAATGTATCCAACTTTAAAAGGTGGTAATACAGCAAAGGGACTGGATGTATTTGTGCATAAATCATTCAAGGTGACAGGACAAGTGAAGGAGTTGTTCACGGAGTTGTTCATAAAGCATGTGGAAGAATAAGAATCAAATAGGCCCAGAGTAGAAAAACAAGAGAACTATATTCAACTTGTGCAGAACACAAATTCAGTGTCACATGAAGTGTTGTACGTGGTTCCAGGCACCACATATTTTGAAGAAGGTTGAAGGAGCTGCAGAAAGAATTGATTAAAGATTCAGGAGAATTGTTCAAGAAATTGTCCCAGAATTCCAGTTGCGTGCATGGATGAGTGAAGTTGAAATCAATTTCCTTTGAGAAGAGAAGATTGTGATGATATTTTCTTATAAGTGTTCAAAACCATGAGGGGTGAGGACAGAACAGTTCAGGTGAAACTGGTACCATTATTGATGGAAGAACTAAGCATACAGTATTAAGGTATTTGGCAAAAAGACATTATGGCAACATGAGGAGAAAAAGCTTTTTACACAGCAAATACTCGGGACCTGGAAATGCATTGCCTGAACAGGTTATGGAGGTGCATTCTATCAAGGCACTCACGAGGGAATTAGATTATTTGAAGGAGAAGAACACTCAGGGAGGAGGCTGGAGAGTGGCTTGAGGTATCAACATGAAAGGCCAAATGGTGCATGTTCTGTAAATTCTGCACAAAGTATTTGATAATTCCATGAAAAGATGTGCAAATTGCGAAACGATCTCTGGATTCATGTTTATTGTTCAAATAAACTGTAAACTCCAAATCTGACTGGTAACACAATCACCTCTAAGGTAGAAGATTGCAAGTTCAAAGCCTGCTTCACTGCTCAATTCACAGTAACACTCCAATAAATATTGCGGCTGGATGATTAGAATTGCTGCCTTGTGGATCAGGGTGTTTAGTGTCTCGTGTTCCAAAACATTCTCTGAAGAAGGGTAGAGTCTTTGTCTAGTCTCTTAGCTCACATTACATTCTCAACTACCACAAAAAATAACATCAGGGTACTTGGTTTTCACTGTTACAGAAGATTGAAGTACATTTATGACCTCAGTTGACCTAATTACTGGTTAAATCAGATCACAGACTTAAATCCAGCTAGATAGATGATGTTTTGTTTTGTTTTTATTTTAATGAGGTCGTCTCACACTTAACCAAAAGCACACAATGTTTTAGATTTGGTTTTAAGAAGAAGACAAGTTTATTTCACACAAGAAATGGAGATACATTAGATTAACCCAAACTATTCACACACAACATGCGGTTCGAGATTTTGAAACATACTAAAATATAAATATCATTAATCTCAAAAACACTCCTTCACAAAACTGAAAACACGTCTCTATTGTACCCAATTGCACCTTTTGTATCATACTCACAAAGCTTTTTCACTAATAACTTGTTCAGTTTAATTTTACCGTGACTTCAACTTTTAGTTTGGAAAATCTGATAGTTTCTTTGCTGGAGCTTTCATATGTCTGAGCAACCATGTTCTCAGCTTCAAAGTACTTCTTCAGGGTTTTGTTTAAGCTTCTGGTCTTGAACTATTACTAAACTCCATCTTCTAACTTATCCATTTTTACTGTCTTCTCCCTTTGTTGGGAGCATTATTTTATGTATGCATCTTCACCCAGGCTTCCATAGGAACTGCCCCAAACTGAAATTAACCAAAAGGAAAACCTAAATTTCAAGATGTGGGTGATTCCCCGAAATGTGACCAAAAACCAAGTCTGGAAATTAAAAAGAAAACTGATGCACAAGTGTTTACCTTGCAGGTTTTTAGAAAGCCCTAATGCATGTCACCCCCCACCCAAGCTGCATTTTTGTCAAGTTATTTTAAAAGAAATCTACTTGGATCCAAAATGTTAATCATTAAACCCTTCAGAGACACAGGGGAAAAAACCTTTTTGTCATTAATTCAAAGATCAAACATTCACACTTAAAAAAAAAAGTCGGAATACATGTGAATCACCCTATATCACAGATAAGGGAATGGGGAGAAAGGTGGAGAGACAGAAGAGAGAAGGAAAGGACATGTGGAAGAGAGTTCCAATAAAAGCAATTTATATTATGTTATGCCTCCTTCAGAAATTGCTGGAAAAGCGCAGCAGGTTTGGCAGCATCTGTGGAGAGAAATCAGAGTCAATGTTTCGGGTCAAGTGACTCATCCTCAGAACTGTTCTGAGAAAGGGTCACTCAATCCAAAATGGTAATTTTGACTTCTCTCCACAATGCTGACGCACCTGTTGAGCTTTTCTAGCAATTTCTGTTTTTGCTTTTGACTTCCAGCAGCCGCAGTTCTTTTGGTTTTTATTTAATACAACCATTTTGTTCGGAATTGGGAGTTGGGATTGGAATTTTCAGAAAGAGATGACTAAATATTCCTTCAAGTTTAGGTGAGGGGGGAATCAATTGTACACCTTAAAAAGTAAAGGTGAGTTTTATCAGACCATAGAGCTACTCCCTTATGACAGAAAGGTGACAAGTGGTGGTTTAATCTGGGGGTCACCTTTGCCTCAGACAAGGGGAAAGGTTTAAAAGGGGAGTCCAGCTGGTGCAGGAATTGAACCCATGTTGTACGCATCACTATTATCACAAATCAGCCATCAAAGATTAATGCAGTTGATTAATGGAGATGTGGAGTTGGTGAAGTATTCTGCAACTTTGATTTGGTTACCTTGAAGGATCTAATAACATGAGGTCACAGGTCTCCCTCAGCAAATTAGATGACTGATAAAAGTTCATGATAGATCAGGTCTTACATAGTCTGTGAAATCAACTGCTGAGTGAGGTGAGTACCTTTTGCCAATCTACGGTTTTCATATTATTAACTACGAGTGAATACAGAGTAGTATAAAGGCATTAATCACAAAGCAGGTTATTTTCATCACAATCATCTGAACGTGATTCAAAGGTTTTACAAAACGTCAAGTGTTGCAGGTTTGCACAGAGATTCTTTGTGTTGCCAGTGCTTTCTTTTCTTGCATTGTACATTATTGAACTGTTCTGCTGATGCCTTACTGTTCTGTTGTGGCTGAAGGATCCTTACACCTCCCAAATGGAGAAATCTCCCTCTTAACTGTTGTGAGAACCGTGTTTCAGATAATGTTTGTTAACCTTGACAAATACTTGAACAAACTGCTCACTTACCAATATTACGTCGAGAGTGAGGAAGCAAAAGGTCAGGAGGAAAAAAATCTTTACACGTCAGTGAGAAGAGCATGTATCAGTTGATGGATAGTTCACAGAACGGTGTCTGAATCAGAAAAGTACCAAGCTTTCTGCACAATAACTCAATATTTCAAATTCGAAAGCTTATATTACTGGAATGAAGAGTGCAGTAGGGCAAGCCAGGAGCAGCTCCAGGCATATCTTAAAATGAGGTGTCAACCTGCAGAAGCTACTATTTATTTGCCTAAAAACATAAGCCACAAGGTGATGGATGGCCTAAGTTCTTCCACAACATATCAGATCTAAGCTCTCCAGGTCTGGATAAATATACAACACACTGAAGGAGTTTGCTCCATAAATATCCTCATACCCATCGACTGGGGAGCCCAGCACATCAGTGCATAAGATAAAGGCCATCTTCCACTGCAGCAATCTTCCACCAAAAATTTGGTGGGGGCAAGATCCATCTCAGCTTCCTCCAGAGGTCCTTGTATCACAGATGTCAGTTTTAATCCAACTCCATTAATTAACATGACATCAAGAAATGGCTGAAGGCACTGGGCAATGTAGAAGTTTGTCTTCCAGAAATGTACTTGTCTTCAACCAGGCTGTTCCAGTCAAGTTACAACATTGGTGTCTGAGGGACAAGTGGAAAATTGTCCAGGTATGTCCTGCACACAACAGCAGGCTAAACATAACCCGGCCAATTAGTGACCCATCGGATTATTCACAATCATCAGTAAAGTGATGGAAACATTATCAATATAGAATCAAGCAGCACTTGCTTAACAATGACTTGGTCACTTATGCTCAGCTTGAATTCTGCCAAGGCCACACAGCTCCAGAACTTATTACAGTCTTAGTTCAAACATGGACCAAAGAGCTGAACTCCAGAGAAGTGAGCTGAGTGACTGCCCTTAACATCAAATATGTATTTGACTGAATGTGACATCAAGGAGCCCAAATAAAATTTTAGTGAATGCAAATAAGGGGAACACTCTCATTTGAAAAGATGATTGTGGTTGTTTGAGGTAATTCGTCTCAGCACCAAGCCTCTCATGCAGGAGTTTCTGATACTCGTGTCCTCGGTCCAACCGTCTTCAGCTGCCAATGACCTTCCTTCATGAGGTCATAAGTAGGATATTTGCTAATGTCTGTATAAAGTTCTACACCACTCAGGAGTCCTAAACATTGAAACAGTCAATGTCCAAATGCAGCAGCAGCTGGACAATAAAGAACAATATTGGCATCTACCCAACAATGTGGAAAATTTGCCCAGGTATGTCCTGTACACAAAAAGCAGGACAAATCCAAGTTGGTCAATTCCCACCCAATCAGTCTACCCTCAGCCATCAGTCAAGTGACGCAAGGTTAAATAGCAGCATTGCTCAACAACAACTTGCTCGCTGATGCCCAATTTGAGTTCTTCCAGGGTCACTCAGCTCTGACCTCATTACAGCCTTGGTTCAAACATTGACAAAAGACCTGAAATCCAGAGGTTAGGTAAGAGTAATGGCCCTTGACATCAAGGTCTCATTTGAGCAAGTATGGCATCAACGAGTCAGCACAATGCGTATCACTGGGCAAACTCTCCATTGGTTGGAGTCATACTTGTCACATTGGAAGTTGGTTGTGGTTATACAGTCATAGAGTCATAGAGATGTACAGCATGGAAACAGACCCTTTGGTCCAACCCGTCCATGCCAACCATATATCCTAACCCAATCTAGTCCCACCTGCCAGCACCCAGCCCATATCCCTCCAAACTCTTCATATTCATATACCCATCCAAATGCCTCTTAAATGTTGCAATTGTACCAGCCTCCACCACTTCCTCTGGCAGCTCATTCCATACATGTATCACCCTCTGCGTGAAAAGGTTACCCCTTATGTCTCTTTTATATCTTTCCCCTCTCACCCTAAACCTATGCCCTCTAGTTCTGGTCTCCTCCACCCCAGGGAAAAGACTTTGTCTATTTATCCTATCCATACCCATCATTATTTTGTAAACCTCTGTAAGGTCACCCCTTGGCCTCTGGGCTCCAGACAAAACAGCCCAAGCCTGTTCAGCCTCTCTCTATAGCTCAAATCCTCCAACCCTGGCAACATCCTTATAAATCTTTTCTGACCCTTTCAAGTTTCACAACATCTTTCCGATAGGAAGGAGACCAAAATTGAATGCAATATTCCAACAGTGGTCTAACCAATGGCCCGTACAGCCACAACATGACCCCCCAACTCCTGTACTCAATACTCTGACCAATAAAGGAAAGCATACCAAATGCCTTCTTCACTATCCTATCCACTTTCAAGGAGCTATGAACCTGCACTCCAAGGTCTCTTTGTTCAGCAACACTCCCAACGACCTTACCATTAAGTCCTGCTAAGATTTGCTTTCCCAAAATGCAGCATCTCACATTTACCTGAATTAAACTCCAAGTGCCACTTCTCAGCCCATTGGCCCATCTGATCAAGATCCTGTTGTAATCTGAGGTAACCTTCTTCGTTGTCCACTACACCTCCAATTTTGGTCTCATCTGCAAACTTACTAATCATACCTCTTATGCTCACATCCAACTCATTTATATAAATGACAAAAAGTAGTGGACCCAGTGCCGATCCTTGTGGCACTCCACTGGCCACAGGCCTACAGTCTGAAAAACAACCCTCCACCCTCTTCTACCTTTGAGTCAGTTCTGTATCCAAATGGCTAGATCTCCCCGTATTCCGTGAAATCTAACCTTGCTAACCAGTCTTCCATGGGGAACCTTGTCAAATGCATTGCTGAAGTCCATATAGATCACATCTACTTCTCTGCCCTCATCAATCCTCTTTGTTCCTTCTTCAAAAAACTCAATCAAGTTTGTGAGACATGATTTCCCATGCACAAAGCCATGTTGACTACCCCTAATCAGTCCTTGCCTTTCCAAATACATGTACCTCCTGTCCCTGCTGGAATCACCACATAGAACAGTGGCTACAACAGCATGTCAGAAACGAGGAATACTGTGGTGAGTAACTCATCTCTTGACTCCCAAACCCTGTCCATCACGTACAAGACATAAGTAAGGGGTGTGATGGAATATTCCCCACTTGCCTGGATGGATGCAGTTCCAACAACACTGAAGAATCCTGACACCATCCAGGACAAAACAGCCAACTTCATTAGTACCACATCCACAAGCACCCATTCCCTCTACCATCAATGCTCAAGAGGAGCTATCTGGACTATCTAAACGATGCATTGCACAAATTCACAAAAAGTCCTCAGGCAGCACCTTCCATGCCCATGGCCACTTCCATCTATAAGGACGAGGGAAACAGATGCAGGGAAACACCATCACATGCAAGTTCTCCTCCAAGCCACTCATCATTCTGACCCGGGAATATATCATCGTTCTTTCACTGTCACTGGATCAGAATTCTGGCATTCTTTCCCAAACAATATTGTAGATCAACCTACAGTACATGAACTGCAGTGGTTCAAGAAGGCAGCTCACCGCCAGAGGGCAACTTGAGATAGGCAATCAATACTGACCAGCCAGGGACACTAACATCCCATGAATGCATCAAACTAAAATCCGGTTTTGGGCTGACAGTCAGCAAGTAACATTTGTGCCACTCAAATGCCAGACATATCGGAGATGTGTATCTCCCTGAGCTATTATAGTCCTTCTACAAATGGTGATTCCACAATGGTATCAGATAGCAAAGACCAACACTATTGTTCTGCAGACAAGGAACAGCACTCTAAAGTCAAAGTGACCATGTGATGAGGGAATTGTAGAAGGTTTTCTATAACATTTTGACCCTCATCCTTTGTAATGTGAGGTCACGGAGTAGAGAGTTGCCTCTGCACATCTTGTTGATTATACGTAATCTGGTGAACAGTTGATGGGGTGAACCTATCACTTTATGTCACTGGGCTACGTCAGCATCACTCTTCCAGCATCCACAAGTAGCTTTCTTGGCAAAGACACAGCTTGTGCTTTCAGTGAATGGTCATGTCTGAAAGTCAAAGGGGAACTGTCCATCGTGGAGTAAAGGAGTTTGTTGTCAGTCTGGGGATGGTGCCACAGTCACTTTCAGACCTTATCTGATTGCAGGGTCCAGGGCAGACTGCGACCAGTTTGGGAGGATGAATTTGGTGAGAACTGTTGAATGGATGTGACACGTACACATAGTGGAAAGTTGTGATCCTAAAGACGGGTTACAACCAAAACATTAACTTCTCCACCTCCTGATGCTGCCTGGCTTGCCGCGTTCTTCCAGCCTCCCACTGGTCTATCCATGAATTTTGGCAAGATTGGTGTGCAGAGGCAGAGTTTGAAAAATTAGTGACCCTCTGAGGGAGAGTTACCAGAGAGTTGATGAAGGCACTTATGTAGTGCCCTTGATGTTCTTGAATTCCTGGGCATTCCTTTGAACTCAGTGTACAGCACTGATCTGGGCCGTTACCTGGCAAAGCTTCTTGTCATCTACTCAAATGCATTCTTTCAGTGACAATTTTTGTTGTCTAATTCTGTAGTGAAGCACCTTAGGACATTTTACTGCCATAAAATTGCTACCCAAATACTGTTGGAAGGATGTTTTCAGACCTGCGGCGTTCTCGATCCACATACGATTGAAATTACTTCCTTTCTGTCTCTCTTGTCTTTGTTTGAACTCTTGAGCCTTTCAGACATGGCTCATGACCTTTGAATAAATTGTTTGATCTACAGATTATTTTGCCTTTTATTCGTTCCTATTTGTGCAAGGGCAGCATTGATTGAGCAGAATAAGACTGGCAGAGTGAGGGCGACAGATTGCGAATAAGCATGCATTTTCTCAGACTTAGGTATTGTGTTTATGAAGGGCAATAAGATGGACCAACCTATGGTAGAAGTAACGGCAAGATATTTTGATACGATTTTTTATATATATATATATATTAAAAATCCATAAATAGTTTCATATCTGCATATTAACAATAAACTTTTCAGAGTTATGAATGATTGTCATTTTGCCCTGTCATCTGCTATACTGGCTTGAGTTACCTCTCTTCTAATTCCTTCATTTATAGGTTATCAATGGTACCATTGATAAATTCTGTTGCAACATTAAGCCTCACCTCCTTCTGCCTATGTTATGAATATTATATGTCAAACAGATTCACAATCACAGTGCACATAATTTGGTTGTGTTTATGCTCAGTGATGGCATTGGGCAAAGTTACAATTTCATTAGAATACTTTCCCTCCAGCTGAAATTAAGTAAACACAGTTTTTAAAAATATGCAAATAAAATTCCCAAATATTGCCGTAAAATGAGATTTAGCAGGAAGAAATTAATTTTAACTAATTTCCAATTTCAGGCGTTTTGAATATATTATGTTCTCTCTGAAGAGCTCTTAAAAAGTTCATTTAACTTTAAAATATACTGTTGTGTTCAAATGAACCTTGCAGGAACATTGTTTGAAACTCAGCTGTGTTGAGTCGGGATCACATCGCTCCAGACTTGTTACCAAATTTGTCCAACATGAGCAGAAGATCTGAATTGTGAAGGTAGGATGCGGGTTACTGCCCTTGTAATTAAGTCAGGATTCCAGCAAGTGTGGGACCAAGACCCAATTAAACTGGGGAGTAAATGTGAGGATGGCCTGGATCATACCTGCCACAGAGACAGATGTCTGTAGTATTTGGATGGTAATCATCTCAGCTTGAGGTTATACAGTTCTGAGGACCAACACTCTTGAACCGACTCATCAATGACCTTCCCTTCAATATGAAGCCAATAATGGGATGGTCCACTGATGTAGTCAGTGTTTAGCTCCACTTGCAGTTTCTCATACAATGAAGCAGATCATGTAATAAAACCTGGACAATACCCAGCTTGGGCTGGTGCATGACAAGTAAAAATGGTGGAACGTAATCACCATGCAGCAAGCAGAATGAGAATCAATCAAAGAGAGCCAAGCAAGTGGCAGTACATTTGCCAAGTCACTCAATGTCAACGAATTGGGAGGAATATGATTCACACAAAAGAACTGAACCACTGCTTAAATGAGAAACTGAATATTCGACGGAACAAGGCTCCCTCTAGCATTTCTTCATGCTGGGCTCAAGTTCAGTATTTTTCCTTGAACGGTTTTAACTGCAGCAATATTCAAGAAGCTTGATATCAACCACAATCATGCAGCTCATTGGCTTGGCAGCTCATTCATCAATTTAAACGTGCACTGTTTCCACCGTTGATGCAAAGCTGCCTGAGGTACCATCCACACTGCAGTGATTTGCCAAGGCTCCTGAGGCAATGCCTCGCAATTTCATGACTTATGCCATCGAGAGGAACCAGCACGGTAAAAGCATGGAATCACCGTCACCTACAAACTAAATGCTCTCCTGACTTTAACATCTGTCACTTGTCCTTCATAAGTGTCGTGTCAGAATCTTGAAATTTCCTGCTGAATGATGCTGTGTTGCACCTTAATCATGACACACTTCTTCAAGAAAGACGTTCATCACTTACTTAGCAGGATAATTACAGGTGGGCCACAAGTGCTGGCTTTGTCAGTGACTCCCATATCCCATTATAATATATAAGAATATTATGAATCATCTCTAGTGATGAAATAGTGAAGTATTTCAAAGCTGCATCATGCCCCATCTCAAAAACCAAACCCATATTTCTCTTGGATTCCAACTCATTTAGTCATAGAGTTTTATAACACAGAAAGGGACTCTTTGGTCCAACCAGTTAGGCTGACCGTAATCCCAAACTAAACTGGTCCCACCTACCTACGCTAGGTCCATATCCCTCCAAGCATGTCTTCCCCTCTTACTTGTCTAATTGTCTTTGAAATGTTGTATCTGTGCCTGCATGCACCACTTCCTCTGGAAGTTAATTCCACACCCGCACCACTCTCTTTGTAAAAGAAAATTTCAGATTTCCAGTCTCTCCAGTCATTTGCTTTTACCTTAATTTGGTTGTTCATCTCACTGTCAATGCATTGGCGAGCACTCGCTCAACAGTTCTAGAATCGTATTGAACAGTTGAGTTTTGTTTCGGGTTTTACAATCATGGGCTGGTTGAGTACAAATTGTATTTTGCCTGTTGTGATCAACTCAAGGACAAGTTACAATTGCAGTTGTCATTTTGTGGAGACAAAGCTTCCCCAGCAAACATAGAAAGTTTGGCACTATTGCAATGGTCAAATTTCGGAAGTATCATTAAAAAAAATAAGCTGAGCGCAAAGTAATTAACATTCAAAGGCAGTATGTGCAGACAGCAAGAGATGCATTCATGAGCGAAAGACAGACTAAATTCAAAAGAAGACTGTAATTACTAAAGCCTTACTTCTCAGAAGAAAAGTTCCTTTCAGAGCAGGTCATTGTATCTTTGATCCGTTGACCTGTTATTCTGAGACGAAATGGACAGAATATTGGAAATAATCCAAATTAATTGAGATGGGTGACTGTTGGAATGCTGAACAGCAAGACACTTCAAGTAAAAATATCAAAAAATAATTAATGATACCAGATGAGTTCACAATGTGATGGATGCAAAGCAATGTAAGTTGTAAGTTTTTTTATTCAAAACCTGACTATCGTAATTAATCATACTAATTTCTGCAAATATTGCTGTCCCTCCTTTTGCTTAGCTTTCAAAGTTGTTGAGGAATGATTGAATAGAACATAGTAAAGAGATGGGAGGAAAATTAACGCTGTGCCACCTTGCCCTCAGCATTTTGAGGGACTGCATTATCTAAATGTAATCATGAGTAAGAATATAATCAAGATTGTTTGTCCCTCTATAAGCATTACAAGATGATGATGAGCTAAGATGGTCAATTGGAGTGGCAAATTCTGAAGCCACTACATCCAATTTCTTTGCCACTGTTGCCATTTGATATGCCCTATCCTTTTTGTGGCTCTAGCAAGGCCAGTGTTTATTGGTATTTTCAAATTGCCAGCCATTTTCTTGAACCACAGTGAGCCATTTGGTGTAGGTTTACCCAAGGAGCTTTTAAGAAGTCAGTTCTGGGGTTATGACCCAGGGACAATGAAGGAGTGGCAATATGTTTCCAAGTCAGGACGGTGAGTGGCTTGGAGGGAAACTTGCAGGTGGTGATGTTCCCATTTATCTGCTGCCTTTGTCCTTTGAGATGGTAAAGTTCACGGATTTGGAGGATACTGTTGAAGGAAACTTCGCAAGTTCCCAACATGTGACCTGTGTTTGGTACACAATGCTATTTGTGTAGCTTGGTGGTGGATGAAGAAAAATAAGTCAGCTGTCAAAATACATAAAATGTTATAAATAGTTAAATTTTAGCGAATGTGGAAAAATCATCAGCAGGAATGTGATTCAATGCAAAGTTTTCAAATAGCTGTTTTTCAGATTTTCTCTTTAATTTCTCGTAAAACGGAGGAGCAAAGGGAGTTAGGTCACTTGTTCTGAATTCTACCAAAATAAACATTAGATGCTTGGTGGATAGAGAACAAACAGAGCCCAGGGTGATTAACTATGTGGAGGCTGCAGGATGTTCTCACCTGCAGACAATATGTAGAACAGTCATGCACCCAATGAGTTGACTGTTCATCTCCAGGACTCACAGGGAGGTGTCAGCTTTAAAAATGGCTGTACTTAAAATGGACTGGAATGAGGAACTTAAAAGGTTGATAATTAGCACTTCTACCTGGATATCAGGCATGTGAGATTCATGTTGCCCCAGGGAGATGGACGTTGACAACAAACAGGTCCAGAGAAAGCCGTTGTCATATTGAAATACTGGGGTTTTTGTTTGAAAGGCACTATACACACAGATAAGAAACAGTCTTCAACCATTTGAGAGACAAGACCATGAACTAGATGCAGCCAGTCCTGAACCCGAAACAGAAAATGTTGATTCTATTGTCAGAGTCATGATTAGATTAGATTCCTTACAGTGTGGAAACAGGCCCTTCGGCACAACCAGTCCACACCGACCCTCCGAAGAGCAACCCACCCAGATCCATTTCCCTCTGACTAATGCACCCAACACAATGGACAATTTAGCATGGCCAATTCACTTAACCTGCACATCTTTGGACTGTGGGAGGAAACCGGAGCACCCGGAGGAAACCCACGCAGACACACGGAGAATGTGCAAACTCCACACAGACAATCGCCCGAGGCTGGAATCAAACCTGGGACCCTGGTACTGTGAGGCAGCAGCGCTTACCACTGAGCCATTGTGCTGCCCCATGGTGAGAGTTCACATATGGATTGAAGAAATTCAATATTTTGAGGATTTGAAGGAAGCATGAATATTTGCCTCTCTTTGGGCAAGAGGGAAAGAAACCCCACTTTAACCCTCGAAGTTAAAAACAATTCCAGTATTAGAAGTTAACCAGCTGAGAAATGAAAAGGGAAACAAGTCCTCAAGAGCTCAGAGTAAATTGACACTGTTTACCTGAGATTAAACTGTTTCTTTATGGGGTAGTGTCAAGTATGATGCTCGTGGAAGATGTTCAGTCACGTTAAAATGGAAAGTAGAATATTTTGTTTGTAATTTAGAACATAACTTTCCCGCTGAAGCATGTTGCCTTCAGTTGTTTAACAGGAAAATACTTAAAACTTAAAAAGCTTGTTGTGAGATCCTTTCAGTCAGTCACTGGAAACATCCATGTTTTTCAACAAGTTGTCATACTTTAAGAGATTTGTGATAATAGTTTTAACATTGCTCTATAGGCTCTCACACCTCGACAGAAATCATCCTCCCTGCGCACCCTCAATGCTCCCTCACATTAGAAGGTCCAAGCACATGATAAGTGGTGCAATAAATAAAATGCTTTGGAACTTGTTAGAATGTAACCCAGTTTTCTCATGTTATTCATACCCTACCTCAGACAACAAAATGTTTACACGAGAGTGATCTATGCTTCTCGAGGGGTCAGGAATGTATCTTGGATAGAAAGAAAAAGCAGAATCCGAAAGGGCCTGTGTGATGTGGGATATGGAAACAAATGTCGCAGAGTCACACGAGAAGTCTGACGAGACCCATCTCGACATTGGGAGCAGCATGCTGTAACGTTTAAGAAAGCTTTGAGCATCAAAGCAGAATTCCCAGTCAGTACTGTGGCTTTGCAGAGACCAGTGCAGCTGTTAGCACTTGATCGGGCATCAGTCAGGGTCTGGATATTTTTTGTCTGGGGCTTTCAGGTTAGATTGCTCACTCCATTGAAACCATCCAAAGAAATGAATGGGTAGTGGGGTTGGGGAGGGTGTAGGGAACTAAGGTGGCTGCAGCTGTGGAATTGGAGGCTGGGTGGGGGTAAGTTGGTGAAGCGGGATGATGATGGTAAAGGGGACACCTGTATTTGGTAGGCATGGATCCTGTAAAGTATGGATGGGAATGGGGGCATGAGAGATGGTGGTCTATCAACAGTGGGGAACACACTGGCTTCAAGAGTGTGTGGCAATATGTGACCATCACTGGCCTGGTCAGTTCACATGCCAGGAGGTGGGAAAGGAAAGATGGATAGATGTAGGCTCATGAAGACGGAAGATGGGAATCTGGGGGGGGAGCAAAGCCTATCAAGTCATGATCGTAGAGTCACAGAGTTATACAGCATGGAGGGTTCACGGTAAGGGATATCAGGGAGGGATCTGCATGTTTTGTGGCTCACTGCTGGGAACTGAAAGTACTCAATGGGCAAGAAATTGGTGTGAGCATGCCAGAGGGCCCGAGGTAGGTATCTCCATCTGTGAAGGAGGGGTCTGCAAAACCCAACAGTATGAGGTTCAATCAAGGACAACCACATGGCACACAGACCCATGCACCGTACAGGATGCAGACCTGCAGGGTCCATAATTCCTGGCAACTTTAATGTATTGGCTCCCTGGGTGCTGCACACCTCCCAGCCATCTCATTTAAACCAACACTTTTGCATGCAGAGGCCACAGTAAGAATTGATATGTTCGACCATGAGGGGCAATGGTGCCAGTGAAACCCATTTCCCTGGATATACTTCATTCATCTTGCTTTGTCATGCTGCAGATGGCTGTCAACATTGACATCAATCCTTAGTACATCCTGGATGGACATAAAGTTTGGTATTGTGTTGGTCTCGCTCAGTGCTACGGGTGAAGTGCAAAGACAAATCAGATTTATTCCAAAGTGACACCTTAAAGTGCACTATCACATACACCAATAAAGTGCCCTTCAAAAGATTTATCTGCTTTCTTTTGCTTCCATTATGTTTTGGAGTTGTCCAGTTTTTGAAGCTGGGGAGAGGAAGCCTACTCAGCAGTGCAGACTGTTGGTCTTTGAAGGTTTGGTAGTCTCACCAGAGGAGGCATGTATGTCAGGACAGCTCAGATAAGCTGAGGGTTTTTTTTTGCCAGAGGCAAGTGGAGCCTCCTCAGCTTCAATATCCTAGAATCAGAGCTGTGCAGCTAGTATGAAGGTTGGGGCTCCCTCCACCTCTGAACTGTCCCATGAAGAGGACTGTTCCTCCTCTGTCCGTGTGCCTTCTGGCATCGCCTATTCATCGTCAGTGTGTTATTGAACTCTCAAATAAAGTCCTGGAGTACTGATATTGAGTTGAACCGAGTGCAAACATGTAGATGTGGTGATGTTGGTGCTTTTCTGACATTGCTCCTGCCATCTTGCACATTCAAAGAGCAAAGGAGGATGGTGTCCATGAGAGCAGAAGATATACATGGAGCACACAGAGTATTGTGGTGATGGCCAATTTGAATGAAGGCCAGGACAAGCAATCGACAAGCTCCAATCCCTTGGTCTCAGCTTTGATTTACTCGCCGAAGGAGAGGATAGTGGGAGGTGTATATAATTGAAGCAATTTGGGACATTAATGAGATGAAGGTGTATGGATATATGATAGTTGCCTCAGAATAACAAGACTCTGAACTCACCATTTAAATCCAAAGGGGAAATTGGTAAAAGTTTCCTCTGCGCTGCAATTTCAATGTTTTCATTCCCACTTTATTTTCTCAACTTGCTTGCCTTTACTACTTCAGGCAGGGGAAAATTTGACCCCTGGTCAGCTTTTGGAGATACTGCTCGTGGAACTAGTGTGATCAGGATACTATCAAAGCCCCTTTCCTTCAAATAGTGCACTGAAATTTTTACATCCACTTGAAAAGGCATATCAGCCTGTCTGACATCTCAGTCACAATAGAGACCAGGATTGTCAGCCGAAGTTTTGTGTTCTCAGAATGTGAGCCAACAATCTTCAAACTGGTCTTGCACAACGCCACTGAGAATGTGCGAGCCCATTTGGAACATTCACCGTAAAAATAAACTCTGCAAAATTACTCCCTGCCGAATGTGAAAAGAACATGCAATTGGATCTAAGAGCTTTTGTGTATTTAAGACTATTATGGGCTTAATTCACACCCCAAAGTAAACTATCAATATTTAATATCATGCAGAGGAAACAGTGAAAAGCTTCAAACCTTCACTTTATTCTTCTGAGAAATTCATTTTATCATGATGTAGCTGTTGACAGAGCAGCTTGTTCAGCAATATTTAAAGTACTGGTGAGACAGATTGATTGCTCCATAATTTCTAGATTAAACATGGTTCCGGACAGTTTCCAAGCAACACAACCTTTATTATGAAATTCCATGCTCTTTGATAGCATGCAAAACAGTCAGTTAAATAAGCATTTTGGGGCACCCTGAAATGTTCATCCACTCTACCTTTTTGCTCGAGATACCCACTGTGGTTATTTCCTAATAACTGGGAATGGCTTTGAGCTTGTGCTCCTTATGCCAGTGGATCCACACTGATGAGAAGTGTTATGACCCTCTTATACACCTTACCTTCTCTCCCAAATTATAGGATTGCAAAAGACCATGGTCCATTGCTGTCACCATTAAATTTGCAAGACATGAAGTTAAATGATGAGAGATATATCTGTGAGACATTGTAGGTCCACAAGAGGCAAGTCAGGACTGTGATGGAACATTTCATCTGAAAAATGGATTTCTGACTGTGGCAACATTCTCTCAGTGCTGCACTGTACAATTAGGTCAGACACTGTGTTCAAAGATTGGATGTGAACCCATAGTTATCTAACTCAAAGAAGTAAGAATGCCAGGAATGAGCCCAAGCTGATCCACAGGAAAGAAAGCAAAGTAAACATTTCCTCGTGGGAGGTTGTTACCTGTGTGGCTTTAACGTAACTTTCTCGACCTTTTGTCTGGTTTTGAGCCTTAACATAATTTGTGGATGACACCAAAGTTCGTGGTACAGTGGTCAGTGAAGAAGGTATCTAACATTGCAAAGGGATCTTGATCAATTTGGCCAATGGACCAAGGAGTGGCAGATGAAACCTAATTTGGATGCATTTTTGTAAGACTTACACATTTAATTGGAGAGCATTATCCGACAGAGAGACCTAGAAGTTCAGGTGCATAGTTCTTTGAAAGATGCATCTCAGGTAGACAAGGTAGTAAAGAAAGCATTTGGCACGCTTGGCTTCGTTGCTCAGACCATTGAGTATAGAAGTTGAGATATCATGTTGTTGTACAGGATGTTGATGAGGCTACTTTTGGAGAACTGTCTACAGTTCTGGTCACCCTACTATAGGAAGGATATGATTAAATTGGAGAGGGTGCAGAAAAGATTTACAAGAATGTTGTCGGGACTGCTGTCGGGTTTAAGCTGGAGGGAGAGGGTGGATAGGCTAGGACCTTTTTCACTGGAGCATCGAATATTGAGAGGTGACCTTACAAAAGTTTATAAAATCATGACATAGACAAGGTGATTAGCAAAGGTCTTTTCCCTCGGAGAGGGATATCTAAACTGTAGGGCATATTTTTAAGGTGAAAGGAGAAACATTTAAAAAGAACCTGAGGTGCAACAGAGGTTGGTTTGTATTTCAAATGAACTGCCATAGGAAGTGGTCCAGTTATAATATTTAAAAGACATTTGGACAAGTATATGAATAGGAATGCTTGAGAAGGATTTGAGCCAAATGCAAGCGTGATAGTTTAGTTTGGGAATTGGTCGGTTTGGAAGAGTTGGACCAGAGGGTCTGTTTCTGTGTTGATGAATCTATGACTCGATATGTATTAAATCAAATTTCATTCCATTCAGTGGTACAGACTGCAGATACTCAAACCAGTTTTGGAAAAACTAGTCAACATATTTTACGACAGCTGCTGAAGAGATAGAAGCTGATTTGTGGTATGGAAGTATTCATCATATGATGTGGGAAATTTAAAGTGCTATATGTCCATTACACATCGCATAGTAAATTCAAAATGTTGCTATTATGGGATTCACATTCCTCATGTTGGATTGAGTCTAGGGTCAGGAAATTCTGTGAACTTTTTTTGTCTTAATAGAGATCAACTGTTTCTCAAGTATTTCTCAGAAAGTCATGTGTGGAAGGCCAACTCCAATACCATTAGTTGGACTGACACCTCAGTGAGGTTAGCTTGAGGTAAAACATGAAACCAAGCTCCATTTTGTGTAGACACTGAACTCATGGGGAAAAAATACCCAGGGAGTTTGCCGTCTCCTGGCCCACATTCTTCCATTGGCTTAAAGCATTAAACGCTGCTCTATTTATTTATGGAATGGGAACAATCCTGTGTGATATGTTTGCCATAACATCAATTCTTGAACTCTGAAGTAATTCACTGTTTGCAAAGCACTTTGGAGAAATGCAGAAGTGGAAGATTCTATTCTTTATCGAATGTCATACATACTATCCTTGAGCGAGTGTGTTGCTGCACATCAACAATGTTTCAGAACGAGACATTTGGTTTGCAATCACTTCGCAATTGACGTCTGATTGTTGCAGAGCCAGTAATGGAAATTGAGAAGGAAGCCAGTACAGTTTCAGAGTCTTAACTCAATTCCACTTCCATTGATAATTACTTGTAACGATTGTAATACTGTCCACCAATTGGTTGCTAATCATGGTGCTTTCAGAGCCATAATTGTCAAATGTGTTTTCGGAAACCATTTCAGCAAGGCTACATGGGGATAAAAGATAGCCTTGTCTTTGGGTCTTCAAAACATGATTAGGGCCAGTTATCTGTAATCCAGTCCTAGCTGATCAGATTGCTCATTTGACATCCAGCAGACTGATAAGCAAAAGGTTCAACCAATTAAATGTTGGGAATACTTCAGCCATTGTTTTTACACCCTGAAGAAAACTATTCTCGAGCAGTGGATGACATCCCACTCCTGACCAACAAAGAGTTAACCAGACTGTTTGCAATCTTGGTGTAACATTTTCATTATTGTACTACCAATAAGACTGCTCATACCCACCTGAGTAACAACCTAATGTTGGCTGTCTCAGTTTATCAGCTGTGGAAACTTTCATTCATGTTTTTGATTCTCCAGTTTTGACTGTTCTAATGCATTCCTAGCCAATCTCCCACCATCTACCATCCAAAAACTCAAGATCATCCAAAAGTCTTGTGTGTATCCTGATTTGCAGCAAGTCCTGTTCTCCTATCATCCCTGTGCTCACTGACCAATATTGACTTTCAGTACAGTAACTCTTGTCACTGTTTGCAAATCCCTCGATGGCCCTTCCCTATCTCTGTAATCTGCTTGAGTTCCTCAACCCTCCAAATTATTGTTGCTCCTTTAAATTCAGCCTCTCATGTATTCCCAGTTGTAACTGCTCCACCAACAGTGGTTGTGCCTTCACTTGCCGGGGTCACAATCTCAAATCCCTTTTGTACATTTCTGTTCCACTCCACCCCAATTTCCAAACTAAATACACTTTCTAAAGCAGTGCATTTGACCAGACGAATGGAGTGTACTGCACGTTGACCTGAAAGAAACATTCAGAAATACAGATTCAAGTTTTCCATCCAAAATTAGCAACAATTGTCATTAAGTTTTCCTTGCTTTGACCAATATTGATTAATTGAGGTTTTCAAATATAAGACTCATTCAACAGTGAGTCAGCGAAGTTATTGGTTTTATCAAGAACAAAGATAAACCAACTTCGGCCCACCGCCCCTGCACTGACACCACCCCTGCACTGACATATGATGCCTTTTCTAAACTAAAAACCTTTTCTCTTTATGTGGTGCATATTCCTCTATTTCCTGCCTGTTCATGTACCTGTCAAGATGCCTCTTAAAATTTGCTGTTGCATCTATTTTTCCATCTCTTCTGGCAGTGCATACTTGGCACTTGTCACTCTGTGAAAAAACTTGCCTCTCACATATCTTTTGTAAAATTACCCTCTTTTACCTTCAACTTATGTCCTTGAATAATTGATATTTCTACCCTGGGGAAAACAAACTCTGACTATTCTATCCATGCTTCTCGTAACTTTGTAAACCTCGAATAAGTTGTCTCTCAGCCTCCAATGTTTAAGTGAAAACTGGAGTTTGTCCAATAAATACAACTTAATCACGTGGGCCTCTTGGACCCATAGGTGACTATATGGAATTAAACCAGAAAAGTAAATGTCGAGTGGAACATACCAGACCCTGAACAATGTGGGCAATGGCAAGTTAGTTGGGAAAATATGGCGAGATCAGAAAAAAAAATCAGATTCTTGGCATCAACTTCAATTTTACTCCAATGATTTTAACAGTAAGATGTACAAGTTAGGTGGATTGGCCATGCTAATTTGCCTGTAGTGTTCAGGGACATGTAAGGTAGGTGCATTAGTCATGGGAAAATGCAGGGTTGTAGGGATTCAATGGGTCTGGGTGGGATGCTCTTCAGAGGGTCAGTGTGGACTTGTTGGGCTGAATGGCCTGTTTCCACACTGTAGGGATTCTATTCTGCAAAAGTAAGTTAAGAACCTTGCTCCTGAGCGATGCACTTGCATGCGTTAACAGCTAATTGTTACTTTTACTTGCCTCGTTTGGATGCAGTTTGCTATTTTCCCAGACATTGGAGAGAAAATAGACAGTGACAGCTCATGACATGAAAGTCTGAGTGATGGGCAAACCTTCATCCATGGAGGTTAGCATCAGACTCGGATCAATCTCACCACATCAATTGACATATCTCTGACTCACATATAATTCAGTTCACCACTTCCCCAGTAGTGACACCTTTCATTGTCATGCTCCTGCCAGGCCATTTTCTATGCAGGAACAGGCACCCATCAGAGCAGCGTGCATCTCAGGCTCTCAGTTTTCTCTCTTAGCACTCATTCACTTTATAAAACCTGCAAGATGTTTGAGCAGAAGTTGGCAATTAAATCTATTGAGGTGAAAGTGACTGCAAATGCTGGAGATCACTTTACTAAGGCTGGAAGATGTTGGAGCAGAAGTTGGTGCTGGAAAAGCACAGAAGGTCAGGCAGCATCCAAGGAGCAGGACCCCGACTCAACACTGACATTTTCTATGAAACCACCGACTCCCATAGCAACCTGGAATACACCTCCTCCCACCCTGCCTCCTGCAAGAATGCTACCCCTTATTCCCAATTCCTCTGCCTCCACTGCATCTGCTCCCAGGAGGACCAGTTCCACCACAGAACACACCAGATGGCCTTCTTCTTTAAAGACCACAATTTCCCCTCTCGTGTGGTTGATGATGCCCTTCAGCACATCTCATCCACTTCCTGTACCTCCGCCTTCGAACCCCACCCCTCCAAGTGCAACAAGGACAGAAACCCCATGGTCCTCACCTTCCACCCGCCAACTTCTGCATACATTGCATCATGATCTGCCATTTCCGCCACCTACAAATCGACACCACCAACAGAAATATATTTCCCTCCCCACCCCTATCCACTTTCCATAGAGACCGCTCCCTCCGCGACTACCTCAACAGGTCCATGCACCCCTACAACCCACCCTCCCAAACCGGCACCTTCCCCTGCCATCACAGAAATTGCAAAACCTGTGCCCACATGTCCCCCCCCCCCCACCTCCGTCCAAGGCCCCAAAGGAGCCTTCCACATCTATCAAAGTTTCACCTGCACTTCCACATGTCATTTACTTTTTCCATTGCTCCCGATGCAGTGGGGAGACAGGACGCCTACTCGCAAAGCACTGCAGAGAACATCTCTGGGACACCTGCACCAACCAACCCCACCACCTTGTGGCTGAACACTTCAACTCGCCCTCCCACTCTGCCGAGGACATGCAGGTCCTGGGCCTCCCCCGTCACCACTCCCTTACCACCCAACGTCTGGAGGAGGAACCTCATCATCCACCTCGGGACCCTCCCACCTCTTTATTCCAGTTCCAACCTTCCAGCTCAGCACCCCCCTCTTGAGCTGTCCCACCTTCCTTCCCACCTATCCACTCCACCCACCCTCCAACCTACATCTTTACCCCCACCTCCATCCACTTATTGCACTCTCAGCCAACTTCTCCCTAGCCCCATCCCCCTCCCATTTATCTCTCCACCGCCGAGGCTCCGAGCTTTATTCCTGATGAAGGGCTTTTGCCTGAAAGGTCAATTTTCCTGCTCCTCGATGCTGCCTGACTGGCTGTGCCTGTCCAGCACCACACTCTTAACATTCAATCTATTTAGTCCATTCAGGAAGACAACAGCTAATCTGAGCATCCTCAACTCCACTTTCGTGCCTTTTCCCAATAACTTTTGGTTGCCTTCATGATTAAAAAATGTCTTCCTAATTCAGCCTTGAATGTACATAATGACCTCTAGAGCCCTGTCCAGCAAAGAATTCCAGAGATTGACTGACCTCTGAGAGGAGGAATTCCTCCTCGTTTCTGTCTTCAATGAAAGACCAATATTCAGAGATTCATCCTCAGCTCTCCCACAAGGGGAAACAACCTTTCTGTATCTACCCAGACAAATCCCCAAAGAAACTTCCACGTACCTTGTGCTTTTTTCAAAGGATACCCACTTTGATGTTGTATCAATGTTTGGATACTGGCAGTAACTCTGCCTTGCCTTGTCTTTTTGCACATTGCCCAACCATTCAGAACTTAGAGCCTCACAGTACCCAAACAAAACAAATAACTGTGGATGCTGGAAAACTGAATACACAACAAAAATTCCTGGAGAAACTGAGCAGGTCTGGCAGCATCTGTGGAGAGAAAGCAGAGTTAATGTTTCAAATTCAGTTCTGAGGAAGGGTCACTGGACTCAAAACGTGAACTCTGTTTTCTGTCCACAGATGATGCCAGTTCTGCTCAATTTCTCCAGCAATGTCTGTTTTTAGCCCCACAGCACTGCTGCCTTGCTTTTTAATGCAGACACAAAGCTAGGCACCCTATTATGTCTGTCATCAATAACCAGACAAGTGAATGGACATGTTTGCTGTATGATGCCATGCTACATCAAGGTTACACCTGCAGTATGTGTCACTCAGTTTTACTCAGCAAGCACACTGAATGTGCTTCAACAAATGACCATGACTCAGACATAAGTTGAAGGTGAAAGGGGGTAATTTTTTTAAAGGAGATGTGAGAGTGATAAGTGACTCAGAGTTTTGGGGGAGTAGTTCTGTGTCAAGTTTAGGTAGACTGTCATCAGTCAGATTGTCCCAGCACAATCAAGGATATCATCTGACCTCAACCAAGGGGCTTGGAGATTATCGGTCATCTGCTTGGGCCATTCAGGCTCAGTGTTCCTTTTAACTGCACCGGTGCAACTGTTCAATGGTCTGCACATGTTGAGTGGCATGCCGAAGAATTTTGCAGCATTGACATCTGGTTATAGATTTTGCTACTGTGCTCTGTGGACCTTGGAGATTGGCACTGAAGGAAAGACAATTACCAGAAATGTTAGTCAGGGGTTCCATACCATGACAGCACAGGGTGTGTCCGATGGTCAGTCCCGCATGTCCAGTGTACTGGTTGGATGTAAGCCAGTCTGGGAGCTTCACCAAGATCAGTCATGGGCCTGGTCAATCATCAGTCAGGCAATGAGCCATGGTCAGATTAGGGAGTCTATTCATTGCAGTATCAATGATTGCTCAAAGGGACTAGTGCTGTGATGCATGAGTTGGGGAAGTCAGTTCTGGAGAAAGGAGGCAGTGGGCTGGGATGCAGAAGGGACAGTGAGTGTGAAAGGTGGCAACTCAACATGTAAAGTTAGAATGTGATAATGCATTGGAGGGCACAGGTTACTGAGGGGAGGGGAGACTTTCTGAAATAATCATCACGACCCTGGCTCCAATGGGGAGACATTGCATCTCCATGGTTTAAATCAGCTGGAGGCCTGAAGATTTGGGGTAAATTTGAGAGGGTGAAGATATAAGTGAAGATTTGGATGGGAACACTGGGAAGTTCAGAACTGATTGATTCAATGAAGAGTACAAGGAAGAAAGTGTTGTGATGTAGAGCTCGAACACCTCTGTTAATTAAAACCAAACACCCAGAAAAGCTCAGCTCGCCTTGCCTCATAATCTGTTAAAAGTGTGTGAGTGAAAGAGAATTCCTAATTTCCAATATTTAAAGAAAAATAACAATTTATTTTCTGAACGCCAGATAAACTATTAACAAACAGAACACACTTTTTCTTAACTAATTATTATCTGACCCCAACTCTTTGGAAATGCTGCTCCAATGACACAATTATTAAACGGTACATCGAATTAATCTCAAGTCCACACAATTTCTGTCTTCTGTGAGGTTTTGAATTTTCCATCTGCTGATACCCTGGGACATTTTCTTTCTTCTTACCGAGAGTATTTTTACAGTAAAAGGTACCTTCTGATAGAGAGTACCTTTTTATTTCTTTAAGAACAAGATGTTATTTGGGCAGTCAGCTGGCCGGCTCTACGGCAATTGCTCTGCTGTTTGGCGGCAGCTGCTTTGACCAAATATTCAAAATGCCCTGGTTTTATATCATCGAGTCATCAAGTCCTACAACACGGAGACAGGCCCTTTGGTCCAAACTGGTCCATGCCGACTAAAATGCCAACCTACGCTAACACCATTTCCCTACGCTTGTCCCATATAATTCTAAACCTCTCCAATCTATGCATTTGCCCAAATGTCTTTTAAATGGTCGTAATGTACCTGCCTCAACCACGACCACATGCAAATCACCCTCTGTGTTAAATGTTGCCCCTCAGATTCCCTTTTATTCTTTCCCGTCTAACCTTAAAATGATGCCCTCTAATCCTCGATTCCCCAACACTGGAAAAAAGACTGAATGCGTTCACCCTACCCATGCCTCTCATGATCTTATACACACCTCTCTAAGATCCCCCCTAGTCTCCTACACTCTAAAGCAAAAGGTCCTAGCTTATCCAACCTCTCCCTATGACTCAAACTGTTGAGTCCTGGCAATATCCTTGTAAGTTTCTTCTGCACTGTTTCCAGTTTAATAACATTCTTCCTATAGCAAAATGATTAAAACGTAACACTATACTTCAAGTCCAACCTCACCAACATCCTGCACAATTGCAACATAACTTCCCACCTTCTATACTCGATGCAGAGTGGACTCGATGGGCCGAATGGCCTTACTTCCACTCATATCTCTTATACGCGATGCCCTGATTGATGAAGGCCAGTGAGCCAAAAGCCTTCTTCACTGCCCTACCCGAGAAGCTGCTGATTAAAGAAATAGCTCCATGCTGATCCTCTATCTTCTGACATCACTCTCCTGCAAGAATCTGTGTTTGAATTTACCTTTTTGCCAAGGGGTGTATTATAGGGCATTGCTGAAAATTGGAACAGCTATTTGTTAAGTTGTATTTTTGGGTTAGTTGGGTTTTAAAATAGTTACGTTATTCTAAATTTGGCTTTCTTTTGTACGTGTGTAAATAAATTCTGTTTTGTTTAAAACTGAGTGGTGGGGCCAGCTGCATCACTCCTGGAATATCCACTGTACACCTGCTGAAAACAACTAGAAAAATTAGGGTCTGGGCTACCTTCTTAAAATGTTTTGAGCAGTCTGGCCTGGTCCATCACACTAACAATGATGCAAAAGTATCAGCCAGGGCTCCCGCAATTTCTTCTTGCAGTGTTCTTGGATATATCTGGCCAGGACCAGGAGATTTATTAACCTTCATACGTTCAGGTATATCCAACACCTCCTCTACTGTGATATAGATGGTCTCCAACATATGACCACTAACTTCCCCAAGTTCCCAAGACTGCATGTCTTTCTCCACGGTACACACAGAGGAGAAATATTCATTGAGGACCTCGCCCAGCTCCTATGGTTCTACATATGCATGTCCACTTTGGTCCATGAGGGGTCCTATTCTCTCTCTAGTCATTCTTCTTCCATTAATATACTTAAAGAAGTTCTTTGAATTCACCCTAATCTTCTCAGCCAAGGCTATCTCGCGCCCCCTTTTCGCCCACCTGATTTTCTTCTTCAGTCACCTCCTGTATCCACTGTGTATCTCCAGGAATTCCCTTGATCCCAGCTGCCTGGACCTGAGCCATGCCTCCTTCATCTTTCTGGTCAAAGCCTCAACATCTCTTGTCATCCAGGGTTCCCTATTCCTGTCAACCTTTCCCTTCACCCTTACAGGAATATACAGACTTTGAACTCTAGCTACCTTACTTTAAAAGGCCTCCCATGTATCTGAGGTCCCTTTGCCTGCAAAGAAACTACTCCAATCAACCCTTGCAAGCTCCTGTCTAATTCCATCAAAATTCGCCTTGCTCCAAGTTAGTGCTTGAACGTGGGGCTAGTTTTGTCCTTCTCCAGAACTATTTTCAAATAAGTAGAACTATGGTCACTGCTCCCAAAGTGCTCTCCCACTGTTACCTCAGTCACCTGTCCTGCCCCATTTCCCAACAGTAGGTCAAGTTTTGCCCCTTCCTGAGTAGAACCCTCTATATACTGCTTGAGGAAACTTTGCTGAATGCATTTAACAAACTCCATCCCAACTAAGTCCGAAACACTCTGGCAGTCCCAGTCTATGTTCAGAAAATTAAGATTCCTTACTATGTAAGTCTCCCCAGTCTCGCTGCATATTTGTTCTTCTAATTTCCGTTGACTGTTTGGGAGCCTACAGTACAACCCCAATTATGTCACCATCCCCTTCTTATTTCTAGCTCCATCACCTTCCACCACCTCTGTCCCGCCCTAAAGCACCAGTACCCTGGCACATTAAGCTGCCAGAGTTTACATCGGAGTGGTGCTGGAAAAGCACAGCAAGTCTGGCAGCATCTGAGGAGCAGGAAAATAAACGTTTCGGGCAAAAGCTCTTCATCAGGAATAGAGGCAGGAAGCTCTCTCCACCCTGGAGGCTTCCTGCCTCTGTTCCTGATGAAGGGCTTTTGCCCAAAACATTGATTTTCCTGCTCCTCAGATGCTGCCTGACCTGCTGTGCTTTTCCAGCACCACTCTGGTCTAAACTCTGGTTTCCAGCATTTGCAGTCCTCACTTTTCCCTACTACATTAAGCTGCCAGTCCTGTCCCTCCTTTAGCCATGTTTCTGTAATGGCTGTAATATCCTAGTCCCATGTACCTATCCACACGCTGAGTTCATGAGCCTTACCTATCAGCCTTCTTGCATTGAAATAGATGCAATTTAATCCAATAGATATTCCTTGCTCCATATCATGTTCCAGCCTGACCTGCCTCTTCATTCGACTATTTCTGATCACTGTCTCTCCTTGCACCTTCACATTTGCCTCCCTGTTGTTGAGGATCCCACCTTTGCCAATCTAGTTTAAACCTTCCCTTGTAGCAAGAGCAAATCTGGCTGCTAAGATATTTGTCCCCCTCCAGTTCAAATGCCACCCGTCCCTCTTGAACAGGTCACCTCTGCCCCAGGATGCAGGAGAGTTGGTCGAAAAGTGTGGCACTGCAAAAGCACAGCATGTCAGGCAACATCCAAGGAGCAGCAGAGTCAAAGTTTCAGGCATAAGGCTGAAGAGTTTATGCCCAAAGCGTCGACTCTGCTGCTCCTCGGATGCTGCCTGAGCTGCTGTGCTTTTCCAGTGCCACACTTTCCACATCTGCCCCAGACAACACCCCAATGATGTAAAAATCTGAATCCCTGTCCCCTGCACCAATTCTTTAGCCACACATTTATCAGCCTCTTGTTCTTACCCTTACTCATACGTGACACTGGAAGTAATCTGGAGATTACCACTGTTGAGGTCCTGGTTTTTAAATTTTGTCTTGATAATCACTGTGCAGGATCTCATTCCCGTTTTTACCTCTGTCATTTGTGCCAACGTGCACAATGATTTCTGGCTGCTCACTCTCTCCCTTGAGAATGTCCTGCAGCCACTTTGAGATATCCTGGTTCCTGGTACCCTTGAGGCAACTCACCATCCTGGATTACCGTTTGCAGCCGCAGAATCTCCTGTCTGTCCCCAAACTAATGGCCCAACATCATACCCTGTCATTGGTCTGATGTTGTCAATACAGTAAATTCAAGGGTTTTAGTATCCGAGGCATAATTTCAATTAGTTGGTTAAATTTGGACTGGTGTCAAAACAGCAACTAAAATTCAGGCATCCATTTGACAGCCAACTGTTACAGGTATCCAGAACAGGTTTTGGAACAGCCTGTCTCTGAGCTGTTCTGTTCTGACAGCTGTGGCTGTACTTTAAATTTACTTTAAAATTCAGAAAACACTTTCTATCTTAAAGTGAACATACACTCATTCGACTTCGCAACAAAAGGAACGTCAAACTTTGAGGTGTCACCAAGGTAAAGAGGCTATGAGTTGCTACCTGTATTGCCTTCCAACCTTATGCAAATCACAACTGTCCAATGAAAATGAGAAATGGCTGCCACCATGCCCAGGGCATGAGGAGTTTTTTGATGTCTGAAGACCCAGGCGACAATTGTGAGCAATGTGAGGCCCTTCAAGGGGCAAATCCCTGCAGTACTGGTTTGAGATATCTGTAATCATAGAATATTGCATGTGGAACAAACAATATTGACCATGTCATTCGTCATTACACTTGATGCACTTATTTTGGCTGACAGCATTAAACAGGGACCACTCTGAGCTTTAAGTATACCATCAGGAGCATGAATTCCACAGGTCCAGGCAGTGACCCTACATGTGTACGTGATAGCAGCATGTTGCACAAGCATGGTGCAGACATTAGTAAGGTGAGGAGTAGCAAATTGCACAACATAACTTGCAAAGGCTCATGGAGAGAAACCATCCACAAGACCCCCTAAAATGTACACTTCTCCAATTTATGGTAAAATTCTGTGCAGATGCTGTGAACAAAGATTGAATTTTGCCATAATCAGGGAAATCAGACAATAATGGAGGAACACAGTGAGACTAGAGTCAGTATTCTAACATTATGTTGCAACAGGTTTTTGAAGTTTCACACACACCTACAACACAGAGAAATGTTCAATAGTAGGAAGCTTATTTTCACTCTGACAGAATTAGTTGTAAACAAACTTGTGGGAGGTGAATAGGTAGATCAATAAAACATCCACTGTTCCTTAAAGACCAGACATAAAATTGCCAATAATGCAGCATTATGCACAGACACCAAAGCAGCACCTGAAGGCCAATGATAATAATGTTATGTAAAATCATCAAAACAATTCTGAGTTGACTTAATCTTTTTGTGCCTTCAGATAATTACATTGACTGTCATTCAAAGGTAGGCAAGCAAGTCACTTGTCATGGTCCTTTGTCAATCCGATAGTTATTAATATGTGAAGTCATATCCCATTATAATTATCACTTCTGAAAGAAAGCTTCTTAAAATCATATTGTCCTAGCTGAGCACTAATTCTCCCTGATTATATTTCTGTGTAATTTATTAGGATTGGCTGCAGTAGTTTAATCACACGCTAATTACGCTTTTTCATTTAGAACTGACAAGCTGGCTGAGTTTTAAGAAAGTTCAGTGAAGTTTTCCTTGTTGTCTCTACAGAGACTCCTTGATTATTCGTGATTTAAATGTATTTTCTGTTTTGGCAAATTCAAGTGTTCAGTGAGGGAGAGGTGGGACACTTCACTTGCAGACATTTTCAGATCAAGCGTGGCAGGAGCTCATTACTGTGTAATGTTTCAACATTGGCCTTGGATACACTGTCATAGAGTCATAAAGATGTACAGCACGGAGACAGACTCTTCAGTCCAAACCGTCCATGCCAACCAGATATCCCAACCCAATTTAG
Source organism: Chiloscyllium punctatum (assembly GCF_047496795.1). Lineage (NCBI taxonomy): Eukaryota > Metazoa > Chordata > Chondrichthyes > Orectolobiformes > Hemiscylliidae > Chiloscyllium > Chiloscyllium punctatum. Next base: position 11,887,077 of record NC_092773.1, read on the forward strand.
TCCCACCTGCCAACACCCAACCATATCCCTCTAAATCCTTCCTATTCATATAACCATATGCCTTTTAAATGTTGCAGTTGTACCAACCTCCACCACTTCCTCGCAGCTTATTCCACACAAGCACCACCCTCTGCGTGAAAAAGTTGTCCCTTAAGTCTCTTTTGTATCTTTCCCCTCTCACCCTAAACTATGCCCTCCAGCTTTGGACTCCACCACCCCAGGGAAAAGACCTTGTCTATTTACCCTATCACTGCCCCTCATGATTTTATGAACCTCTATGAGGTCACCCCTCAGCCCTGTCCTTTATTAAAAGTGACAATCCCACCAGAACACTTAAAACATTCGATAAGTAGTTTAATTAAAACAAAGATCTACTCTGCCACAGTAAAAATAGGCAGTGCTGGAGAAATTCAGCAGGTCTGGCAAAACTGTGATGAGAGAAACGGAATTAGCATTTTGAATCTAATGTGAATTGCCACACATATTGCCAGACCTGCTGAGTTTCTCAGGTACTTGGTGTTTTTATTTCAGATCTCCAGCATCTGCAGTACTTTGCCTTTATTTGAGTGTTCTACTCAATGATAGTTGTGCTTCCTTTGTCAACCTGAAGTTCAAGCAAGACAACATAGGCCATATGAGTAAATCACGCCTCCAAGATACCTGTCATATTCTGCATACTGCCTTTTGAACAGTTTTGAAAATCTTGATTCCTTTAAGCTGCCAGTGCATTTTCACAGTTACACGTGGCAACTAAATATTGAGAGAGTAACTTTCTCTGAGTAGCTTGCCTGCAGGTGCACACGACTCAATTGCAATTAATCATTCCAAGTGTATAAGGAGTACCAAACAATATCTAAAATATGTCTTGCTCTTCTGTTGCTGGGTATCACAAATTAAGTTTTATTTTTTATTTGCTCACAGGGTTTGGATCTCACTGACGAGGCCAGAATTTGTTGTCCATCCTGAATTGCTCTTGAAAAGATGATGGTGAGTTGTTTTCTTCAATTGTTCCAGTTCATGATGGTATGGTGCACCCACAGTGCTGTTAGAAAGGGACTTTCAGGACTTTGATCCAATCATAGTGACAGAATAGCACTATTGTCCCAGGATGGTGTGTGTGTTAGAGGAGATCTTAATGTTACTGGTACTCTTGAAGGTACTGGTGCTCGCGTGCATCTGGGCATCCTTCTGGGTGGTAGGGCTTGTGGGTTTGCAAGTGCTATAGAAGAAGCCATGGTGAATTTCTGCAGTGCAATTTGTTGAGGGTATACACTGCTACCACTGTGCATCCATGGCAGAGGATATGAATGTTGAAGGTGTTGGATGATGTCCAAGTCAAGTGTGCTGCAATATCCTGGATTGTTTCGAGATTCTTGAGTATTGTTTAGCTGTATCCATCCAGACAAGTAGGTAGTATTACACTCTTGACTTGCGCCTTGTGGAAAGTGAACAGGCACTGGGCATTAGTAAGTTATTCATGGCAGAACTCCTAGCCTCTAACCTGTTCTTGTAGCCATAGTATTTCTATGGTTAGTCCAATCAGTTTCTGGTTAATGATAACCTTTAAAATGTTGATAATGGGGATTCAGAGATGTTTATGCCAATGAATGTCAAGGGGAGATGCTGAGATTTTTCCTGTTGGAGACTACCGTTGCTTGGCACTTGTGAGGTGTGAATGTTCCTTGGCAATTTTTGGTTCAAGCCTTGATGCTGTCCAAAATCTTACTTACATCTGGACATGATTCCTCAGATACTGAAGCAGTCTGCTAATCGTACTGAAAATTGGTGAACATGCCCACCTCCAAACTTAGTTTGGAAGGAAGGTCAATGATTAAGCAGTTGATGATTGGAATTTGGACACTTTCTTGAGGAACTCACGCAGTATGCTGTCGAGGGATTGAGATGATTGACCTCCTGTTATCACAATCACCTTCCTTTCTGCTCAGGTTCATGACAATGCACTGTCAGTATGGCAACAGCCCAGTCCTTACTGAATAGTCCAAATGAAGTAAAAGATAGAGCAGAAATTTAGTTTGATGTTCACTTCTACTGGTACCCTGTCCAATTGCTGCTCCTTGATGATATCCAGGAGTTGGCACAACTTAATTCTTTGATTCTGGCATCCAACTGACATCCAGATACATTATACATTGGTGGATCCTGAGTTTCATTAGATTTCCTAAATTTGGATCTGCACTTTCACATCTGACGGCTTTCAGTTCTTTTACTAACTAAAACTGCCTACCCTGGTCTCTGGCAGATCTCTGCAGGATCCTCAAATGGGAAGAAGTGACCACAATGAAATTATATAAAATCTTGAGTATAATTTACTGTTGCAAGGTTAACCACTCAATCACCAGTTAATAAAAACAAATTGCAGGAGATGTGACTGTTCAAATTTGCATTGCTAATTTGTCTAACCAAACCATCATGCAAGAGTGGAGTGGATTCAGTTATTATCCTCTTCTTGATCGAGTAGTTGTGAACGTGTTGTCTCAGAATGCATTAAGAATCATTATTTGAATGAGGGTTCCCATCAGCCAAGAAACAATAGCATTATTATCACATCATTATCAGGGGAGGTGCCAAAATGACCATGTTGAGAAAATTATATACTTTCTCCTCCTCTCTGACAGCTGCAGTAGCCTCCAAATCTCTGTACTGTGTTCATTCAATGACATAGAGTGGTGTCAGAGCACACCCCTGCATCACAGTGCCTTACAGCAGCTATCTACAATAGAAATTTCCCCAAATTGCAAAAGCACACCATCTGTCTCCAGTTTTCAAAAATAAGCTTCAGTGAACTCAAAATCAGTCAGCATACAAGATATGAAAGGCACAGCAATACTCATATGTCAGTGAGTGAGTCAGATTTGCACAGCACACTTGGCCTTTCGAATTATGTGTTAAATATCACATTGAGGTTTATTTCAAACTGTAAGGAAATTTGATTTCATTTTGCTTTTTCCTCTCAGATAATCTCTCAAAATGCATTGCATGCATCAAGTTACTTTAAGATGCACTGCAAGCAAGTGTGGAAGCCACCTTTTGCACGATAACAACTTTGTATTGAGTGCAAAATGCAGACTATTGCACCAAGACACTTTCCTGCTTTACGTGAAATAGTGTTTTGAATTTGCATTTTGGAGATTTTCCACATCCATCTGAGCATGATTGCATTCACACATATGACAATGCAGCACTCTGGCACAGTCTTTCAGAGAGGTGTGATTCCACAAATCTTCAAATTTAGACTTGCATCCTAACTTTCATTGGTTATTACAGTCCAGAAGTCAGCTATTCAGCTCATCATGTCAGAGAGTCATTACAGGTCATTAGAAGCCATTTGATCTATCAGGTCTCTGCTGATTGCCTACGAAAAATCCAGTCAACCCATTCTGTAGCCCTGTAGCCCATTCTTTGGGTGAACTGTCTAAATATTTTCATTCTCCTGCTACTCCTTGATCATCATTAAAATTCATTCTTTGTAAGTTTCTCTAAAATCTGATACCTCCACAGTTTTAAAGAATGCAATCCAAAACTAGCTGTGATCAGAAATTTTGCCCTCAGTTTCCTTCTCGATCTTCAGCAATTCTTCTTTTAAACATCTATGACCACGTTTCTAACCTGTTTGCCAGAGGAAGGTTTTTCCTTATCTAATGTTAACAAAGCCCTTTATAATTTGAATACCTCCTTTAGGTTTTATAACCTCTGATATTCAAAGCAAACTAATCTCAAAGTGTGCCTTATTTCCATTTAACTCAATTCCCTCATCCTTAACATCTTCCTGGTCAGAATGTTCCCAGCCTTCATTGAACTTGGTGAATAGAACAGAACGCAAACGTCCAGTAATTTGTCAAATGGTTAACATGATTTCTTTATTGCTGAGCTCCATGGTCTCCTTGCACAGCAACATCTCATGTAAAACTTCCTACTCTTTCAAACAACTGTGGTTGAGCCTGCCTTTGACAAGTTCATGCAAGTTGCAGCAAATGCAAAGCCAGCATAATTCACCATTCGATAGCTTCTCAAAAATGAATAAAACATGTTCAAGACTTAAACATGCTGAGTCACCATGGTACTTGGATTGCGTTGTTGTGTTTTTTTGTGTGAAAGTTTGACTGTTATATTTGCCCAGAGGCATTGTTGGCAAAACCTAACAGAACAGGAAAGTTACAGAGACTTGTCCTTTTAGTTTTTTTTTATCTGGGAGAACCCAGTACTGATCAGTGGTGAGTCCCCAAGATGGCTGATAAAAGGGGTTTGGTAATGGCAGTGTCATGTCAGAATACGCATCTGTGCAAGGGTCATGGAAATAAGCAAAATTCCTTCCATTCTGACCATTCAGGAATTTCCATATCACAAACGACACAGGTGCAAGTCAGAGAAAATATAATACCACTTCACTAATCCAGTTTAATCCAACCAGAGAAAGCATCTGACTCATCTGATTCGTATTTCAGTTCCCAAACTGACCATTAAATCGAATCTTGCAAATGAAATTTTCAAATTCTTATTGGGTTTTGTAGCTATAGGGACTTTATATTGTACATATTTGTATACGTGTCTATATTTTTATATATGAGGTTGTAGGCTGTTGCAAATTATATACCTGAACTAAGTGGAAATTCAGTTAATTGAGGTTAGAAACAAGGAGGTTGAGACAAATACAAGATGAAACAATGAACTACAGATGCTGGAAATCTGAAACAAAAATAGAAATTGCTGGAGAAACTCAGTAGGTCCAGCAGCATCTCTGGAGAAAAAGCAGAGCTAACATTTTGAGCCCATTGACCCTTCTTCAGAATTGGACTTGAACCACTAACAGGATTAGTGAAGTGGTATTATTTTCCTCTGCCTTGGACCTTTGCAGTTTGTGATATGGGAATGGCTGAATTGTCAGAATGGAAGGAATTTTGCTTATTTCCATGCCCCTTGCACAGATGCGTACTGCTGACGTGACACTGCCATCACCAAACCTCTTTATCAGCCATCTTGGGGACTCACCACTGATCAGCAACTGGACTGGGTTCTCTCCATAGATTCTGCTGGAACTAGTATGTTTCTGTTTTTGAGAAAAACACAAGTACTTAGATATCTCCTTGAAGAACCATGACCTACAGAAAGACAGATCCATGAAGTAACAGGGTAACTGTAACTCAGTCAGTGAAACTGATGAATGTGATCTTGACACAGAGAGAACACTTGGAGAAAGAAGTTGAAATGAAGACTGTCAGAGAATTAGTATTTCATTTGACATGCATGTAGTGCAGGGAAGGAGTTGCAATTACTTTATCATCTAGATTTTGGATGGAATACAGCGGATAGGGACAACAAACCAGTTCAGCATGATCTGGACCAGTGACAGGATGAGCCTCAGGTTAAGGACAGACAGGACCAAACTGTAACCTCCACTCCCTGGCTAACATCATTCCAAACCAAGACCTAGTGCAGGACATTGGGATAAGGCTTTAATCCCACCTCAGCACTCTCAAGCAGCCTCCACCCAAAGATTTCTACAGGGAGAGTAAAGTTTTCTTCTATTATGATGCACTGAAGTTAACCCAAAAGGTGAGCAAACAATAGCTAACCTTTTACTACTGATTTGTTTGTCACTATATGTCAAAGCAGATTTAATGCATTGGCTTGTATTTCAAATAAAATGGTTGAAAAAAGCCATTGTTCAGCACATACAATAAGCAACAATATTTTTTCTCTTTGAAAACGACTAGTGCATTACTACTGCAGTGTTATTTCAAATGTACAAAATATGTCAGTGAAAATGATATGAAAGGGCCTGTTTGGACGCAAATGCATTTTAAAAGTGATGTGGGGATAGATGACAGATGACAAGAAAGGTAGACAGCAAGATCAAGTCATGTATATTCTGGATCTGTCTTTGTCTGGTTTACAAAGCTTTTTCCTTGCACAAGAAATGCAAGTTAATGAATGCTTCTGGTGTTTGTACTGCCATCTAGGGCAGTGAACCTGTGATTGGAGTAGTCTTCTGACAGTCTTTTTACAACAGAACAATATGAATTATTGTGTATGGTGAACTGATCTTATGTAACTATCTGATAATCTTTGATATTTCCAATCTGTCTTAGACATTTTCTGACAGAAAAGATCATTATGACAAAAGTTCATTGGAATGGCATTAACAAAATATTGGCTGTGAAATATTTATGCAGAGATCATTAACCATTAAGTAGTCTGACATTTTAATAGTAGTCTGCGCTTGCTTCATCTTGAATAATTCTCTTCTCAAAAGTTAATAAAAAAGATTTCTGTGCAACAAAATAAAAAAGGTAGTTGCTTATCATAGAAACTGAATCAAATTATGTTTATCATAACACAAGTAAGGTCTTTAGATTTAATATCAATGTTACAAGTTTACTTCATTGCAGTATAGTTTTCAAATGTGGGATTTGGTGAAGCTTTTGTGTATTTTTGGAAGGAGAAAGGAATTTGTAGCCCAATGTGGTCTGATTTGTCAACAAATTTATTGACAAAAATGTATTTTTAAACGTTGTTTTCTGATTTTCATGTTGTTGCACAAAAAAATTATTTTAGCTGTAGAGTCAAGGGTGGGGGCTATTCTGTCCATTATGCTCGTACTGACCTTTTGGTTGACTTGTCCAGTTGATCTAACTTCCCAGCACTGCCTGTACAGCTCCATCAATGTTTCCTTTCAAATAATTTTCGAGTTTACTTTTGAATACCATGAATGAATATACTACATCACACCTTTGGTAAGTGCATTCCAGATTACAAATGCTAAAGCAACACCTGTTTAAGAAGGACAGTAAATACAAGCCAGGGAACTACAAACCAGTGAGCCTGGCCTCGGTGGTGGGCAAGTTGTTGGAGGGAATCCTGAGGGACAGGATGTACATGTATTTATAAAGGCAAGGACTGATTAGGTATAGTCAACATGGCTTTGTGCAAGGGAAATCATGTCTCACAAACTCGCTTGAGTTTTTTAAAGAAGTAACAAAGAGGATTGATGAGGGCAGAGTGGTAGATATGATCTATATGGACTTCAGTAAGGTGTTCAACAAGGTTCCCCATGGGAGACTGATTAGCAAAGTTAGATCTCATGGAATACAGGGAGAACTAGCCATTTGGATACAGAACTGGCTCAAAGGTAGAAGACAGAGGGTGGTGGTGGAGGGTTGTTTTTCAGACTGGAGGCCTGTGACCAGTGGAGTGCCCTCTATCTTTTGTCATTTACATAAATGATTTGGATGCGAGCATAAGAGGTACAGTTAGTAAGTTTGCAGATGACACCAAAATTGGAGGTGTGGACAAAATTGGAGTGGACAGTGAAGAGGGTTACCTCAGATTACAACAGGATCTTGATCAGATGGGCCAATGGGCTGAGAAGTGGCAGATGGAGTTTAGTTCAGATAAATGTGAGGTGCTGCATTTTGTGAAAGCAAATCTTAGCAGGATTTATACACTTAATGGTAAAGTCTTAGAGAGTGTTGCTGTTCAAAGAGACCTTGGAGTGCAGGTTCATAGCTCCTTGAAAGTGGAGTCGCAGGTAGATAGGATAGTGAAGAAGGCATTTGGTATGCTTTCCTTTATTGGTCAGAGTATTGAGTACAGGAGCTGGGAGGTCGTGTTGCGGCTGTACAAGACATTGGTTAGGCCACTGTTGGAATATTGCGTGCAATTCTGGCCTCCTTCCTGTCGGAAAGATTAGATTAGATTACATTATATTACATTACAGTGTGGAAACAGGCCCTTCGGTCCAACAAGTCCACACCGACCCGCCGAAACGCAACCCACTCATACCCCTACATTTACCCCTTACCTAACACTACGGGCAATTTAGCATGGCCAATTCACCTGACCTGAACATCTTTGGACTGTGGGAGGAAACCGGAGCACCCAGAGGAAACCCACGCAGACACGGGGAGAACGTGCAAACTCCACACAGTCAGTCGCCTGAGGCGAGAATTGAACCCGGGTCTCTGGCGCTGTGAGGCAGCAGTGCTAACTGCTGTGCCACCGTGCTGCCCACAAAAGATGTTGTGAAACTTGAAGGGGTTCAGAAAAGATTTACAAGGATGTTGCCAGGGTTGGAGGATTTGAGCTGTAGGGAGAGGCTGAACAGGCTGGGGCTGTTTTCCCTGGAGTGTCGGAGGCTGAGGGGTGACCTTATAGAGGTTTACAAAATTATGAAGGGCATGGATAGGATAAATAGACAGTCTTTTACCTGGGGTTGGGGAGTCCAAAACTAGAGGGCATAGGTTTAGGGTGAGAGGGGAAAGATATAAAAGAGACCTAAGGGGCAACTTTTTCACGCAGAGGGTGGTACGTGTATGGAATGAGCTGCCAGAGGATGTGGTACAGGCTGGTACAATTGCAACATTTAAGAGGCATTTGAATGGGTATATGAATAGGAAGGGTTTGGAGGGATATGAGCCAAGTGCTGGCAAGTGGGACTAGATTGGGTTAGGATATCTGGTCAGCATGGACAGGTTGGACCGAAGGGTCTGTTTCTATGCTGTACATCTCTATGACTCTATAACACCTCATGTCACCTTTGACTCTTTTGTTAATCAACAAAATCTCTACTCTGGTTCCTGAACCTTTTTATATACCTTATGAAAGCTAGTGAAGTATTTGGATACCTATATTATATCTGTTTTAAACATTCCCTGTTCTAAGTAAAATTCCAGCTTGAGTTTTTGAAGAAGAAACAAAGAGGATTGATGAGGGCAGAGCAGCGAACATGATCTATATGGACTTCAGTAAGCCATTCAACAAGGTTCCTCACGGTAGACTGGTTAGCAAGGTTAGATCACATGGAGTACAGGGAGACCTAGCCATTTGGATAGAGAGCTGCCTTGAAGGTAGAAGACAGAGGGTGATGATGGAGGGTTGGTTTTCAGACTGGAGGCCTGTGATCAGCGGTGTGCCAAAAGGATCAGTGCTGGGTCCACTGCTATTCATCATTTACATAAATGATTTGCAAGTGAACATAGGAGGTATAGTTAGTAAGCTTGCAGTTGACACTAAAATTAGAGGTGTAGTGAACAGTGAAGAAGGTTATCTTAGAGTACAACTGGATCTTGATCAAATGGGCTCATGGGCTGAGGAGTGGCGGATGGAGTCTAATTTAGATAAATGTGAAGTGCTGCATTTTGGAAAGGTAAATCAGGGCAGGACTTATGCACTTAATGGAAAGGTCCTAGGGGTTGTTGCTGAACAAACTGACCTCAGAGTTTATAGTTCCTTGAAAGTGGAGTCTCAGGTAGATAGGATAGTGAAGAAAGCATTTAGTATGCTTTCCTGTATTCGTCAGAGCACAGAGTATAGGAGTTAGGAGGTCATGTTGCAGCTGTACAGGACATTGGTTAGGCCACTTTTGGAATATTGTATGTAATTGTGGTCTCCTTCCTGTAGGAAAGATGTTGTGAAACTTAGAAGGTTCAGCAAAGATTTACAAGGATATTGCCCGGGTTTGAGGGTTTGAGCTATAGGGCGAGGCTGAATAGGCTGGGGCTATTTTCCCTGGAACGTTGGTGGCTCAGGTATGACCTTAGAGTGGTTTATAAAATCATAAGGGGCATGGATAGGGTAAATAAACAAGGTCTTTTCCCTTGGTTGGGGGGGGGTCCAGAACTGGAGGTTATAGATTTAGGGTGAGAGGTGAACGATTTAAAAGGGACCTAAGGAGCAACATATTCATGCAGAGTGTGGTATGTGTATGGAATGAGCTGCCAGAGGAAGTGGTGGAGGTGAGTACAGTTACAACATTTAAAAGGCATCTGGATGGGTACATGAATAGGAAAAGTTTAGAGGGATATGGGCCGTGCGCTGGCAAATGGGACAAGATTAATTTGGGATATCTGGTCAACATGGACAAGTTGGACTGAAGGGTCTGTTTCTGCGCTGTACATCTCTATGAATCTATGACTCTATCTGTCCAGTTAACCAAAGTCCCCTTATAGTAGTACCACAACAGTAAACATTCTCTACTTTTCTCTTGCATAATCAAGCCAAAAAGCCAACATTGTATTTTAAAAATCATCTTCTTATCTTACCACTGTGAAAACTGGATGATACCACAGGACAAGTTAGAACTCAAAACAAAAGCTGACTCATTCGATTTTTTTTTGTTCATTTAATTAAAGTGATGGTTAATCACTGAGCCACAATCTGCAGCTTTGAGTGACTTGCTTTCACAACAGAACCAAAGTTTATTACATCAAAAAGAACAATTTATCTAAATATCAAAGACAACTATCAAGATCTAAAATGCACAGCCATACAGCTTTTCCAGCACCCCACTCTCAACTCTGATCTCCAACATCTGCAGTCCTCACTTTCTCCCATACAAAGTGTCAACCTGCTCTCCACGTTATCCATTTCAGAGGCTCGAGACCAAAGAAATGACACCTGATATCTCAACTCTTTAGTCTTCTACTGACTCCTGACAGTTTATTTGCCTAAAACTGTCAAGACATGCGTATGATGTAACGAATACCATTCATCACAATAGATCCTTGTGTTTTCTGTTCCTGCAACTCCTTTAAAATTGTACCACTTCGTTCAAATTCTCCCTTCTCGTGTATCAATTTGTACAACCTTGCACTAAATTATCGGCTGTGTGCTCATTTCAGTCAATCTGCCAATGTTTTGCTGAAGTTTGATATTCTCCTCCTTGTTGCTCACAGCATTTCAAAGTTTTGTACAATTTGCAGTCCTTTATGCCCTATATCCCTTGGTCCAGGCTATTAATCCTCATCAATAAAATACTTGCAGTCCCAATACTAACCTCTGAGTTAATGCCAGTGAATACCTCCTGCTATCCAAAAACAACCAATTCTTTGATCAATCCTTCACCATGACGATCTTCTTTCAGTCAGTAACTATAAATTTTATACTGTGATGACTGTTCTTTTGATCTCGTGGATTATAAGTTTCCTAAGAAGTCAACAATATTTCTCACCGAGAAGAATGCCATTCAGTGTCCATATGCAGTTGGCTGGTAAGGTCATGATAGGCATTGTTCCTGAACAGTTGCAATACCCCTTCCAGCAATTTCATGCAACAGTGTGGTTTGTGGGGTCACTGCATTGGTGTCGGACTGGTATCATCTTTTGGCCAGATGGAAAAAGGATGGGGGCGAGGTGGGGGTGGGGGTGGGGGGGAGGTGTGCGGTTTCTACTGCTTACTGACATTTGGGAACCAAATTGAGTATTACAAGTGAGAAATTACAATAATTTAAACCTCACTTGTGTGTATTATGCATCTAACTCTTCGAATTACTCATCCCATAATATTACCAGAATACAAACATATCCCTAAATTTCTCTCTTCTTCCAAATCCCAGTGTTGCATCAGATATCACTTCTCAGCCATCTGTTAGGACATGACTTGCTCCCTTGTAGCATAATGACTCAACATTGCAGGAATGTTGTTGCTGGGCTAATAGTACAGTCACATTCCAAAATCCCAATGTGCACTCACCCTCTTTATTTTGCCTCGTAATTTCCTCCAGCTCTGCAATTCGCCTTCCCAAGAACTATGAATTCCTCTGACTCCAGCTTGTGTAACCTTTTTGCCCTTTATCCAACCATTTGCTATTGAAGTGTAAACATTTCATGTGAATATGTATGTAAGATAGGCAGCATCAACCTTGGGAAACAATATCACATCACATGGTTATGTAGAGGAGGTAAAGGTGAGGTCATGATCAGAATTCGTATTTGCTGCACTGAAATAAAAGCTGATGTTTGTCATTATCAAAAGAATCTTGCAATCATCACTGACCCCTCTCCTGGGCACAATCAAATCAGAACAGCTGACATTTGTCTCCAGCAGAAAAAAGTGAGTTGCAGGAAAAGCACAGCCCTGGAGATCAGAGCCAAAAAGTGAGGCTGTGCTTTTCCAGCGCCATGCTTTTTGACTCTGATCTCCAGCATCCGGAGTCCTCACTTTCACCGATTTGTCTCTCGCAGCTTAGACTCCATCCTTTGGAATTCCTTCTGCCAACCTCTCTACCAACTCCCTGACATTCTTGAAACCTTTCTCAAGCATTTGCTCACTCCCCTCCTCATATCTCATTTTGGTTGACATCCATTTTTTCAGATTGCATGAGTGAAGCAGAAGATTTTCCCACAAGATACGTGCATGTATCCGTTTGAAGATTGAGTGATAGATGGCCTAGAATGTTTCTCAGTTTTACTTCCAAGTTTTCAAAAAACTTAGGAACATCGGAACATGAGCAAACTGAAAGATGACAGCAGCAAGTGCCACATTGTTGGCACTGAGACATGTCTCTTCCCATAATTATCTACTTTTGCATTGATACTGCATTTAAACTGCAGTTAAAATCCACAATTACTTTCCATTGTCGGGTACTTTTAGATGCATGCTGATGAAAATCATATTGCAAATTGCAATTAACAATCTGTTCTTCAGAAGACAAGCTTGTAATTATTTACAGTTTATGTCGTGCCTGGAACTGACAATTTGATTGGTTAATGAGCTAATGTGAGAAACAGGGGATCAGTGAATGTATTGGGTCAAGGTCTGGTGTGACAAAGCTACTCCTTTAACAATGTTATGCGGTCCTTGGCTTTTTCTATCAGAGAAATCGTCAACAACACAGACTCCAAAAAGTCTGTGGTTGTCAGCTTTTTGGGCCAATTTGATTCAAGCTCACGGATACTGCCTCAGGCAAAGGTTTTCAACTTGAAAATAAAAACGCTTGTACAAAGACAGGGGAGTGGCCAGTTCACCATGCTCAGCTTTTCTCTGGTTTGGTTTTGGTTTTAGGAGTTGTATGAAAAAAGCTACTGGATCCAAAGAAGCAGGTCCAGGCTGGTATCTTCTCTCTCTGACTTCTCTCCTGTAAGAATGCGCGGTTGATTTTATCTTTTCTGCCAAGGGGTTGTTCGGAATTGTTCCAAGTATTTGGAACAGCATCAGTAAGTTGGGATAGTCTGTTGGGTATTTGGATCGGGTACATTATTCGGTATTCTGTTCTGTTTTGTTTGTGTCTCATTTGTTAATCTTGTAAATAAATTTTGTTTTGTTTAAAACCAAGTGGGCTGACCAGCAGCGTCCCTCCTGGACTATCTGTGTTACACCTGCTTAAAACAACTAACAAAGTTAGGGTCTGGGCCACTTCCCTGAAATGTTTTGAGAGGGTCTGGCCTTGTCCATAACACTGACAAGATTATGGAAAATTGTCACACTGCAGTCAGTCATTTTGCCATAGAAGAATAGAAAATATGTATGAGGTTACACTCCTCTCCATGCTAAATGGCTCATTCAGCTCAACAGTCAACTCTTTGGATGGCATTTGTGGCATTGCGCCAGCACCTCTTAAGGACAGAGGGGGAGGAAAACTGATGATAAAATCCTCTGTAGCCCCAAAGCATGAGTCAAGAAATTTGCATATTTGGCTTGCAGTCGTCGGACAACAAATTCAAAGCTGTCATATGACAAGACCAAAGCAAATTTTGTATTGCATCCAGTTGGAGTGTCTGGCTCGTATCACATGTTTCACTCGTGAATCTAATTGCCTTTGTATCAGGAGGGCGATGGATTTGTGACAACCCTGTGCTTTTTTTTTGTTTGAGCACATTTCACTGATGGATCCTGATCTTGCAGACTTGCTTGCGACCTGCCATACTGTTCAGATTTTGGGCAGTGTTCCCAGTCTTCACTGGCAATTAATTTTGAGCAGCTCAAGCTCAAGTGAGCTCTTTTTAAAATGTACATGGTTGCAGAGTAGGAAATGCTCCAATGGCAGCAGCCCATAATTGTGTCAGAGCATTTTGCCTTATCTGACAGTGGTTCCCTCTCTGCCAACAGCTCATCTGTCTGCTGAGTCAAATGGTCCCCTGCAGAAAATCTGTCTTGATATTACTGCAGTACGAACCTGTGTGATTAATGCAGATATCAGAAACTGGGTGCCTAATGGTGTGTTGCTGCACAGACATGCATTCATGAACGCTGTTTCATAAGACTCAAACTTCAATCATACGACAATATCTATCACAGCACAATAAACTAATAAATGACTTTGCAGCCCTGAGAGTTGTGCCTGTTAAACACACAACATAGAGAGCAGCAATGCAGCAACAACTGGAGAACCATTGTCTGTCAAAGAGTCACCAACAGGCAAGAGACAGAAGGGGCTTCCGTCAGACAGAGAACCATTGGTATCATTGCTGTCTGGAAGCTGGTAAAAGCAGAGGGAGGACCTTCCCTCATTATTGATATCAACACAAATCAAAGCTTCTTGGTAAAGTATAATTCAATACTTCTTTTCCTTGTTGATAATGCTTCGATGACTGATTGTTCAATTTTAAAAGCCTGCACCATGGTCAATGCCACCTGTTCCTCATTTATATTTACCAAGGTACTTAGTTAATCATTTAACCTTGGTCAGCAGCTTAACTCTTGCTCTGCTGATAAGGGAGTGAATGTGAAGCAGAGGAACAAGCCATTTAGCCCAGTGGGACCACAGCAGTCTTTATGCTCCACATGAATTTCCTCCCATTTTAACTCAACTAACAATATCAACATAATCACCCATTCTTTTTTTCCCTCACGTGCTTTTCTAGTTCCCTTTTAAATGCATCAGTACTGTTTTGCTTGAGGACTTAGTTTGGCAGTATGGTCCACATTCCAACCAAGTACTCAACTTACTGGCTTCCTTCCTGAATATCTTAGAGGTTGTGAAACCCCGCTTCATTTCCCTGCTAACACCCTGAGCAACTGGAATCTACCTGCCTGGTCTTTTTTTTGTGTTTCAGGTGAGATTGACAGGTTCCTGCTGCACTTACATGTCAACTATGGTTCATCTGATCAGCACCTTCTTTTCATGTTGTGTAAATTGCTGTTCCACTTCCAAGTTTGGTTTTTTGTGCATCAGCGATGATGAGGGCAAAAAATTGATTGTGCTTAAGTGTATGCACATTGCCATGAACCGAGCTGATAGTAATCGTGGACAAGTCAGATCTCAGGGTGAAATCTGGCCTGATATATCATAAGTTTTATTTTCACAGTTTTTTTGTCAACCATCATTGTCAGCTACTAAACATGTTCACACATGATTGTCAATGTTCTTTAAGCAAGTTTACTGCAGAAAACAAGAGTGCAAATACATGTGCATCTGCATATTTTATAATCTACAAAGATCTTAACAACAGCAAAAAAGAAACATTCAACCCTTTTCCCCAGTAATATTCTTTACAGACACTCAACTCCAGTGAAGTAACAATCATCTCTAAACTCTGTAACGTCTGACTCAAATGGTTCCTTCTGGCCATTCTCCTTGGACTGCAAAAGCAACTTTAGACTTGGTTTCAGTTCTGATGGCCTGGATGTTTCTGTCAACTCTCACAGACTGGAGACATCTACAAACAGAGGTCCTCTTCTTCTGGGATGAAGTTGCTATTCTCAAGTGAAAACTGATTGTGACCCCTGGTCTGTCTTTCTGCATTTCATGAAACTTCATCGATTAACTCACCAGATCATTTAGTGAACTTTAAGTCACATGGTTTCTTGGAAATTATGCTTGAACTCACTGTTCAAAAATTATATTCTCAGTTCTTCAGACAAACAAGTCACTATCGCAGAAGTAACACCAAAAACCCATTTACTTCCATGTGACAACAATATATTATAAACTTTCATGACAAAGCAAACTACCTTTGAGCAATGAAATCCCACTGTAACATATTGTAATATTCAGGTTGAAAATTTTGCTCACTGAGCTGGAAGATTTGTTTTCAGACATTTTGATACCATGCAAGGTAACATCATCAGTGAGCCTCCATTGAAGTGCTGGCATTCTGTCTGGCTTTCTATTTATGTGTCTTGGTCTGTTGTGGTGGTTGATATTACTTGCAGGTTTTTTTCTGAGAGGTTGGTAAATGGAGTCCAAATTGATGAGTTTGTTGATGGAGGTACGGTTTGAATACCACGCCTCTGGGAATTCCTGTGCGTGACTCTGTTTCGCCTGTCCCAGGATGGATGTACTATCTCAGTCAAACTGGTGTCCCTGATCACCCATGTCAAAGAATACCAGTGATAGTTGGTCGTGTCTTTTGGTGGCTAATTGGTACTCATGCATCCTGGTGGCTAGTTCCCTGCCCATCTGTCCAATATAATGTTTGTTGCAGTCTTTCCAGGGTATGTTGTATACGACGTTCGTTCTGCTGGTTGTTGGTACAGGATCCTTCAGATTCATCAGGAGCTGTTTCAGTGTGTTAGTAGGTTTGTGGGCTACAATGATGCCCAGGAGCCAGAGTAGTCTGGTCATCATCTCTGAGATGTCTTTAATGTATGGTAGTGTGGCTCAAGTCTCTCGGTGTGTTGTGTCTTCTTGTTTAGATTTGTTGTGTAGGAATCGGCGGACTGTGCTTATCGGGTACCTGTTGTTCTTGAATACGTTGTAGAGGTGTTTTTCTTTGGCATCTCATAGTTCCTGGGTGTTGCAGTGTGTTGTGGCTCATTTAAATAATGTCCTGATGCAGCTCTGTTTGCGGATGTTGGGATGAGTATCTGGTCTGCGGGTGACGCTTTCCTGTCGATGCTGGTCTGCAGCTTTCCATTGACATTTTGTTCTATTGTGACATCTCGGAAGGGAAGTCTGTTGTTGTTCTCTTCTTCCTTGGTGAACTTTATACCAGTAAATATGTTGTTTATGTGTTTGTGGGCTTCTTCTAATTTGTTCCCTTATAAATGGGGTCCAAGTCAATGTGTTTGTTGACGGAGTTCTGGTTTAAATGCCAAGCCTCTATGAATTTCCATGCTTGTCTTTGTTTCACCTGTCCCAAGGTGGATGTATTGTCCCAGTTGAACTGGTGTCCCACATCGTCTGTGTGTAAGGATACTAGTGACAGTTGGGGCACCCAATGAGAGGGACACCATAACTCCAATAACAAACATGTTGATTTGAACCCCATTTACCAACTTCTCAGAAAGAGAATAAGAAGTAATGTCACCCACAACAACAGACCAAGAAAGTGGGACAGAACACAAGCACCACAACAGAGGCTCACTGATGATTTTACCTAGCATGGTGACAAAACATCTGAGAACAAACCTTCCAGCTCAGTGAGCAAATGTCCAACCTGAACCATAGCATGAGCGACAAATCCTCACAAAAATCACAAATGTTGTAATGTTTTAAGAATGAATTTTATGATTTTTGCTGCATCCTCTGGCATTTTTGAACTGAATACTTTTTTATAACTGACTAAGAACTAATTTTCTCTTTGCAAAAACAAATTCACATGTATGTCATCAATTCTTACAATGTACTTTGGGAATTTGAATAGTTATCTTGTGTACATGTTGAACTCCCCCCCCCCCCCAGAAGAAATATCTTTCAGACATCTTCCAGGTTACCCCTTTTTAAGGTGAAAGACCCCCGTCATGTAAAGCCTTTCCTGAGTGGTGTACCATCCGACCTTCAGTATCATGGATTTTTTCTCACATGTTTCCTTGTGCATTTGCATATTTTATAATATAGGGACTGGAATTGAACAGAGTACTCCAAGTTCAAATCCAACCTAATTCAGATCCAAACTAATTTGCCCGTACTTTTCTATTTACTTTGCGAGAAATGAATCTCATGCTTAGTTTGCCTTTTTTCCCCGGACTTATTTATCTGTGTTGCTATTTTTGATGTTTAGCTCATTTGCAGCAATTCAGACCTCTTTCCCATTTGGACTCACTCACAAAAAAAACAACTATGCGACCGCTCCACTCTTCCTATACAAAACACAGGCAGAAGGGATTACCAGGTGTCTGTTCAGGTTAGGAACTAGTTTATGTTTGTGCTTTGTCCAATTATTTATTGAAAATCAAATAATTGCATAATTTATTTGTGCTTATACCTTCTCAATGTTGCTTTATTTAGCTTTGTGATGTCAGAAAAATATGCTTTGCCAAAAGAAATTGCAAGAATTCAGTATGACAGCACGATAAAAGTGTAATGCTAAGATCAACTATGTGAAAATCACCAATTAAGATGAATCTCATCAACTGTTAGCCTCAGCTATAATACAAAGCAAGTTACTGTATTAAACAATAAATTCTTTGTGGTGTTACAAATAGTAAGAGGTCTGTTCAGTTTAGTCATTTTTCCTTCATATTCAAGGCTTATATTTCTGTATTGAAAATTGATTCATACAAATCATGTGACCACAATATTAAAGAAAGTAGCTTTGAAACGGTTCATGTTTCAAGTGCATTGTTGGCTTTACAATTAAGAAATGGCTAGGATGTGGATTTGGACTGTGGTGTTTTTTACAGTGAAGCACATAAACATGACCTCTACCATTCAGTGGGCACCACCTTCACCTCTGCATCAGAAAACCCTGGGTATGAGTCTGACTCCAGAGACTGGAACAGAAAAATCTTGGCTGATATTCCAGTATAGCACTGAGGGAGTGTTGCACTAGAATAAGAGGCAAGATATGGATGTCATTGAGTGACTTATTCGGTAGATGGAAAAAAATTCCAGGGCACTATTTTGATTAAGAAGAGGTGGTTTACTCCCAGTGTCCTGGCCAGCAGTTATCCTTCAGTTAACATCTGTGAAAAGAAAATGAGCTGGTCATTATCATTGTGTTGTTCATGGAAGATTGATGTGTACAAATTGTCTGCTGTGTTTCTGCATTACAATGACTGCCCAAAATCATTTTTAAAAAATGCTTTGGAATAAACACTGAGGACGTGAAAGGTGCAACCTAAATACAAGTCTTTTTCTGTCAGAAATTTAACGCTGGTCCTCAGTAGTGAGTTTCAGGCCAGCACTAACTGTTTGGCAATAAATCGTGTCCAATCTTTACATAGTGAGCTGCACATTAGGAAAGAAAATGTTAATCGCTGCACTGGTGGCTCGGGAAGATACATGTGAGTGATGGCAGTGAATCAAGAGATGCTATGAATCTCTCAGTACGCCATCAGCAGCCCCCTCCACCCCCCCTACTGTGCCACAGATGGGCAAGACTGAGAAAAAGCTGGGGAAGATCATTTAAACGGAATTTGGAAAACAAGTATCAGGTAATAGCAATGCTAATAGAGATATCATTCAATTGATAATCCGAAGGGGTTCAGCAAACCACCAGCTTATCAATTATTGAAAACACAATAGAATTAAATTGCATGAATTTGTCATATTTTGAATCTGTTTGATTGCATTTAACAGCTTCGCACTTTTATTTTTATTTTCAATAAAATGTGCAGAGCTTAGGAGGATGGGTCTGAGCTGATGAAATTCTCCATGGGATGCAAAATTTTCCTGAGCCGTGGGTTGATTTGGAAGGACTGTAGTCTAGAAGTGAACATGCCAGGTCTGAATCATGTAGATATGAGGGGAGTGGAATGTTCTACAGTTTCACACGATTGCCTTTGTCGACATGGGAGAGTTTATGCAGATTCTCTTTCCTCAGCGGGTTACATATGTACATTTTAATGGCTCCATTAAAGGTTGACTTCTACTGATGTTTTTTCTTCACAGTTTTCCAATTCAAAACCCATGTGGGGTGAATATGTCACTCAAGAAAATGCAGTCATCAGACTTCTTACGAAATGGGGTTCTCATGGAATCAACCATAAACTCTGCACCAAGTTCAACCTTGTGCAACCTTGCACCAAGACTTTTTTGCCTATCTCAATTGTTCTTCTTGGCATCCAATCAAAAGGCACCTCATTTCACAAAAATTCTTTTTCTTGTTCTGAAATCCCTCCACATGGCCTCATCCCTTGCTAACTCAGTAATCGTCTGCAAGACGTCTGCACTGCTCTAATTCGTATCCCTTTTGCATCCCTGATCACAATTACTGTACCATTGATGGCCATTATTTCAGCTGCTATGTCTCCAACCATTGAGAATTTTCTCCTCACACCTCACTGCTTCATTGCATCCATTGCAAACCTACCTCTTTGACCACCATTTTGAAAATACGCTGTTATCTATCTTGATATGGCTTGGTTTTAAATTGTTTGCTAATGCTCCTTTGAAGTGCTTTGGGCTGTTTTAACACTGCTAAAAGTGCAGGTTGTTTTCTCTTGTTTTAGATCAACCCTTACCCTGCTGAGAAAGCTCAGCACTCAGAACATCAGTCCAATAAAATTTACAAAGAGCACCTTGAGGGCAAAAAGGACTTTTTTCCTTTGCAGTGGGCTGTTTGGGAAGCCTGCAGGGCTGTTTTTGAAGACATTTACAATTGACTTTTTTTTATCGATTCTGTGTGTGCTAGCAGCGGGCAAAAATCATTGCCCTTGAATCTTTTCTGTGTGAGAACTTCTGTGCAAAATGCTCTTCGAAGGTCTCTAATCTGCAAATATTGGCATGTCTGAAGATGCCACAAGTACTTAGTTTCCTAAAGTTTAAGTTTTGAAGTCAGTAGAAAGTATTCAAGAAGTTCTGTTTGTTTTGAATGATATAAATGGGAATATGATATTTATTTGTCACGCATGTGATGAAAATATCAAAACAAAAACTTGCCAGGCAATCATTGCTAAGGATATTGCACTTTTAAATGATACTGGACATTAAAATGAGTGTTCAAATCGCTCATCATTATTAAGAGTTCCAATAAGATCTGACTGTCCACCATTGCAAAGTATTTTCATGGATCATAAATAAGTCCATCAACATGTTGATGAGATAGCATTACTATTTTGAATACAGTTGGGAAATGTGCACACAAAATGTTTTGAATGCTGCACTACTATAGGTTACAATTAATGTTACTGGTAAAATTAGTTTGCAGAATGGCAAATGTAAAATCTTCCATGAACCAGTGCAATCAGTCAGCATCATTAACAGTATTTTTTTAATAACAAAATATTTAGAGGCATGGAGCTGCAAGGCACAGAAACAGACTCTTTGGTCCAATTCGTCCATGCTGGCCAGATATCCTAAATTAATCTAGTCCGATTTGCCAGCATTTGGCCCATGTCCCTCCAAACCCTTCCTATTCATGTACTCATCCAGATGCCACTTAAATGTTGTAATTGTACCAGCCTCCACCACTTCCTCTGGTAGCTCATTCCATACACGTACCACCCTCTGTGTGAAAAAGTTGCTCCTTAGGAGCCTTTTATGTCTTTCTTCTCTCACTTTAAACCAATGCTTTCCAGATTTGCACTCCCCTGCCTGTGTAAAAGAGCTTGGCTATTCACCCTATCCATGCCCCTCATAAACGTCTTCTTGACGTACTTAAGAGTGGCAATACCGTGCAGCTGTAACAATTCAGCAGAATCTCATAAATAGGCATTTTTAAGAAGAAATCTGTTCTCCAAATTTATGTTATCTGATACAAGTGAAATCTGTCCTGAACTATTTAATAGTTTTATGAGTGTGCACCTCTCACATCTTTTATAAAATCAACATTTTTGGTGGGAGGGCAAAATGTAGATGTGGTATTGATTAACAGTTGTTTTAAGAAATGCCTCCTCAAAGGTCACATCACAACATATAGAGCATATGCTTCAGCAATGAGTAGCATATGAAAGTTACTGCCATCTTATTAAGATAAAATTGTTAACTGTATTCAGAAGCAATAAAGTAGTTCACAATAAATTACCAAATCACAGACGGCCGTATGGAACCTCTGCCGCGGCAGCTGTTTGTCAGCTGATTGCTCTAGAAATTGTCAGGAACTGTTGATTTCTCAGATGAGAATATTTTCCTATCAGAAAAATGGCACATTGTTCAATTCAGCACGGCTGTGCAGAGTAGGTTGAGCTTGGGCTTGGGCTTGCTCACAACATTACCTGATGGATTGCTGCTTTTCAAATCCTCCACGGCAACATCACATCCTGTCTCTAGATCCTTCTCTTTCAAATTATAGCAACTTTCACACCTTCAATTTTCAATTTCAATCTACATTTACCCCTTACCTAACACTATGGGCAATTTAGCATGGCCAATTCACCTGGCCTGCACATCTTTGGACTGTGGGAGGAAACCGGAGCACCCGGAGGAAACCCACGCAGACACGGGGAGAACGTGCAAACTCCACACAGTCAGTCGCCTGAGGCGGGAATTGAACCCGGGTCTCAGGCGCTGTGAGGCAGCAGTGCTAACCACTGTGCCACCGTGCTGCCCACGTGTGTAGATGACGTGTGTGGAAGTACAGGTGAATGGTTGTCGGATGTGGAAGAATCCTTTGATCCCTTGGACGGCGGTGAGGGGGGTGGTGTGGACGCAGATAGGGGTGGGGAGGGGAGCACATTCCTGGTGGTGGGGTCTGTTTGTAGAGGCATAAATGGTGAAGGATGATGCGTTGTATCAGGAAGTTGGTGGGATGGAAAGTGAGGACTGGGGGGGTGGGGCGGGGGTTCTGTCCTTGCTGCGATTGGAGGGGTGGGGTTCAAGGGCGGAGGTGCAGGAAATGAAGGAGATACTCTGGAGGGCATCATCGACCATGTGGCAGGCGAAATTGCGGTCTTTGAAAAACAGGTCATCTGGGATGTTCTCAGATGGTCCTCCTGGGAGCAGATGCGGTGGAGGCAGAAGAACTCGGAATAAGGAATAGCATGGTTGCAGGAGGCAGGGTGGGAGGAGGTGTAGTCCAGGTAGCTGAAGGAGTTGATGGGTTTGAAGTAGATGTCTATGTTGAATGAGTAACCGGAAATGGAGATGGCAAGGTCCAGGAAGGGGAGAGAGGTGTCCAAGATGGTCCAGGTGAACTTGAGGTGGGGGTGGAAGGTGCTCGTGAAGTAATGAATTGTTCAAGCTCCTTGTGGGAGCACGGGGTGATGCCAATACAGCCATTGATGTGGTGGAGGAAAAGGTGGGGAATGGCGCCCCTGTAGCTGCGGAATATGGACTGTTCCATGTACCCAACGAAGAGGCAGGCTTAGCTGGGGCCGATGCCAGTGCCCTTGGCTACCCCTTGGTCTGGAGGAAGTGGGGGGATTTGAAGGAGAAATTGGTTGAGTTTGAAGACCATTTTAGCCAATCGAATGAGTGTATCAGTGGAAGGGTACTGGTTGCGTTGGCAGGAGAGGAAGAAACACAAGGCTTGGGAGGCCTTTATCATGGCAGAAGGATGTGTACAGGGATTGGAAGTCCATAGTGAAGATGAGGCGTTGAAAGCCTGGGAAACGAAAGTCATGGAGGAGGTGGAGGGCATGGGTGGTGTCCCGAAAGTATGTGGGGAGGTCCTGGACCAAAGAGGACAGGATGGTGTCAAGGTACGCAGAGTTAAGTTCAGTGGGGCAAGAGCAGGCTGACATGATGGGTTGACTGGGGCACTCAGCTTTGTGAATTTTGGGTAGGAGGTAGAACCAGGTAGTACGGGATTCCCGGACTATAAGGTCGGAGGCAGATGGAGGAAGATCCCCTGAGGTGATGAGGTTGTGGATGGTCTGGGAGATGATAGTTTGGTGATGGGAGGTGAGGAGGCAGTAGGAGGAAGTGTCCGTGAGTTGGCGCCTGTGGAGGTCGGTGCACCAAACTACCACTGTGGACCCCTTGTCTGCTGGTTTGATGGTGAGGTTGGGGTTGGAGTGGAGGGAGTGGAGGGCTGTGCATTGTGAGTGTGAGAGGTTGGAGTGGGTGAGAGAGGTGGACAGGTTGAGACGGTCAATGTCACGGTAGGAGTTGGAGATGAAGAGATCGAGGGCGGGTAACAGACCAGCACGGAGTGTCCAGGTGAATGAGGTGTGTTGGAGAAGAGGTCCTCAGAGGGTGGGTGGAAGTCCTGATGGACAAAATAAGCACAGAGGCGGAGGCTGTGGAAGAAAAGTTCAAGGTTGCAAAGCATGTTGATTTCATTGATCCGAGGTCGTAGGGTAATTAAGGTGATGTCTTAACTGAGGACTGATTGTTCATCCTCAGTGAGTGGGAGGTTTGGGCGGGATGGTTAAAACAGCAGGGTTGGAAGCTAGGATCTGGTGTGGGGTTGGAATTGGAGTGGGGGCAGAGACTGTTTCTGGAATGGGTGTTGTGATGGGATTGGGGGGTGATGTCATCACCAGAAATGATATTAATCCTGGGGCTCAGGGTGGTGGGGTGGGGGGGGGGGGGGTAGCGGGTGGGAAGCGGTGCCTTCAGTGGCACCCGTGGGGCGGAAATGATGTAACATGTGATGTATGCGATGTCATCGGTGATGTCCTGATGAGTGACATTAATGGGGGTAAAAGTGGCTGAGGCACCATTTCATAACAGTAATAGAGTCACGAGTTGACCACAAAACTTCAAAGCCTGATTCATCATTCAATATGACCATGGTTAATGATCCGCCTCAAATCCATCTTTACTTTATTTCAATTGTTCTCTGAAAAGTAATAAATATTTCAACCAGCCATAACCACAGTTAGTTCACAATCCTCTCAGAGATTTCCCCTCGTCTCAATCCGATTGGATTGACACCTGTGCTGAGGGCTATTTTCCTGTGTTCCAGATTCCCCAGTCATGGAAAACAAGTGCCTTCAGAATCTTCAAGTGTTCACTTTTCCAAATTTGAAGTAGCTTCACTTGTAAACTCCTCTGCAGGAATCAATATTCCAACCACAATATTCACAGCACTTAAACCTCATGTCCTTTTAATGTTTTTTATAGAGTGTTTTCTAAGCTTATATGAGTAACAAATTCTTCAGACTTAAATCAAATGTCATATTTCACAACACGACAAGTGACTCACAGCTATTAATCATTTCCTTTCCTTTGAAAATTAGCACTCTGGATAAGTGTCAAAAACTACTGAAATGTAACTTGAAAGATATGTTTCCTCTGCTGTTTTTCAATATCCCTGTAGTTTTGTTACTAAGTGAATACAACCAGCCATATATGTGCCTCAATATAGTTCTCTTGAAATGATAACGCTGACAAGGACTGAAAATACACACCACGCACCTGCCATGTTGCAACACAATCATTTACAGGTGTTGTTCCCTCAGAAAGGACCAGGACTGATGGAATGCCATTCGGTTCCAATACCAGCTACAATGAATTCGTTCCATAAGGATTTATAATAGGTGAACAGCAAGTTAAAACTAAGGTCACATTACACATTTGTAATTCAGGTCAATAAAGCAATTGTGGAAATCTTCAGATTAACCAATGGACCTTCATGTGAAGACTCCTTAATTTGTCAATACATAAATAAATGATACCTATACTGCTTCCCATAAAAACGATCGGAACACAATAGAGAAATAACTATTGGTATTAGCTAAACAAGACTATTCATAAAGGTGTAGAATTTTGTCAATCACGTATGTGAAGGGGAAATAAGGGCAAGACAATTAAACAGCCTCTCTCTTTACAAACTCTGGAATGCTTCTTACTGCAGATATTATCAGTAAAACTTCCAGGAAAGCTTTATGTCATTCAGTTTGCATCAAAGGATAACACACTGCTGATTGTGCTGTTCAGCTCAGTGTCCTTTGTAATCACCAGTCTGTGATTCACAAAATGTCAAAGAACTGTATGCCGAAATACATTCAAGTGTTTTAGCTCATGAAGCAAATCAATAAGTTGAAAGCTGGCAAGTTCGTTGAGCGAAATTGGGAACAAGTCACCAATAGTCATGATTCCTATCATGGCAATCCACGTGAGACAGGAACACATGGCACAATTTATTCTCCGTTTGAGCTGTACATTAACAAAATAAATTGTTGCCAATCATTGCAAATGCAGAAACCATAAAATATTCTAAGAAGCGAGACAGTCTATGAACAGAGATCACCACCAAATGATAAAGCACTGATTCAGAATCTGAACCAAATGTTTGTGATTAGGAGAGTAGCTCAGGCTCGAGGTTAAATGTGAGTACAAGACAGAATGCATTTGATCTCTACCAGAGAATCATGTCCATGGAATGCTTTGGGGTTTAATAATGTTGTGATAGCCCCTGGTAGAGATCAGAAGAGTTCAGAAGAGTTGGCACAAGGACATGATAAAGGGGCTCATTTTAACTGTTAGTAATGCCTCCAAATTGATTGTATTGAATCTATCATCATTCATTTTACACTAGAGCTGACTATTAAAATCAGGCCTAAAATGAGTTCCTGGTGGAGGATAATCATGACTACTTTTGTCAATAATGATCGAACAATGAAAATGGTTGTGACATTCAGACAAGGTGAAGGTATTCTGGTGGTAAAATGGCAATCTCATGCAGCAAAGCCAAACAGCAAACTGCATGGAAAATGAAAAATTTCAATTTGACTCAACTACTGCATAGGCATAACAGTGGGGCAAAGTAGACGTAAGTCTGAAATGTGAGTGTACTGCTCCCAATGTTGGACGTGGTTCATTGCCCAGAATCACATGGATTTCTTTTGGCTGAATGGTTAGGATTTGGTACTTCCGCCACAACAACCTTGGCTTGATTTTTGATCAGGAATTAAAACATCCAAACTTTCAAAATGATCAGACAGAATAGACTGACAGGAATTTGTCCCCAGTGGTGGCAGGGGACAAGACATTAATTGAAGAGGATGACAGAAGAACCAACACTAATGGGAGGGAATACTTTGTTTTAAATAGATGGTGGTTTGTAGATTAAACACACTGACTGAGATTTTGGGGGGGGGGGCATATTTATTAATTGCTTTTAAAAGGAAATCAGAATCAGATAATTGCCTGAAAAGAATGAAATTGCAATACGTCTGGGAAAAGATGGTTGAATTGGACTTGCTGAATTGCTGTCAGCTGACACTGACAGAACAGGTTCAAAGGTCACTTTCTGTGCCAAAACTGTTGCACTATTCTATGATCCTGCAATGCACACGATCGCATCTTCAAAGGAACAGTATGAAAAGAAACCTCATTTATCAATTCCTTGGCTGTACCTCAACCAATTAAATCTTTCTGGAGTATTGTTCTATTACATGCAGTCAGATCCGGTTGACATGTTCCAGAATTCTGATTCAACAACAAGAAAGAGAAAGTGTTGGACTTCAGAGTCAAAATGGTACACAGTTTGGATGATAACTTGAAGGCCATGGTATATGCAAGCAACTGTGACTATGTTTCTTCCAGGTGATCATGATTGTGAGTTTGGTCATAAGAGTCATAGAGTTATACAGGATAGAAGCAGAACCTTCAGTCCAACCACTCCATGCCAACCATAAACTTAAACTAGTCCCTCCAAACATTTCTTATTCATGTACTTATGGATAAGTCTTGTAAACAGTACCTGCATCCACCACTTTCTCTGGAAGTTCATTCCACATGTGAACATGTGTTGGAAAAAGTTGCCCCTCATGTCTTATTTAAATCTTCCTCCTCTCAACTTAAAAATATGCTCCCCTCATTTTGAAATCCCCCACCCTCGGGAAAAGACGTGCTATTCACCTTATGCATACCCTTCATGATTTTATAAAGCTTTCTCAGATCATACTCAAACTCCTACGCTCAAATGAAAAATGTTCCAACCTCTCCCCATAACTCAACCTCTCCATTCCCAGCAACATCCTGGTAAATCTTTTCTGTACACTTTCCATTTTAATAAAAGCCATCCCTCCAACAGCATGGTCAGAACTGGACACAGTATTCCAGAAGAGGCCTCACCAACATCTACTGCTGTGCCCGTACCTTTTTGGTCACTTCCTCAAAAAACTCAGCCAAGTTTGTGAGGCACAATTTCCCCCGCAAAGAAACATGTTGACTATCTCTCATCATTCCTTGCTTCTCCAAATGCATGTAAATCCTATCTCCATAATCATTTCCAACAACTTACCCACTACCAAAGTCAGGCTCACAGGTATAGAGTTCCCAGGTTTTTATTTCCATCCTTTCTTAAACAAAGGCACAACATGATCCACTCTCCAGTGGACAGGTGTCTTACTCGTAGTTATAGCTAATGCAAATTTTTATGCAGGTGGCCCTGCAATTTCCTCCATAACTTCCACTTCTATATTTTTTTAAGACATCCATTACTTTCTCTTATGTGATGTGAATTGTTTTCAAAACATCAGTATTTGTTTCCTGGAGTTCTCCAGCCTCCATTTCTTTCTCCACAGTAAAAACTGATGCAAAATATTCATATAATATCTCTTCCATCTCCTGAAATTCAACACAAAGATAATCTCTTTGACCTTTAAGGGGTCCTACTCTCTCCCTTGTTGCTGTCTTGCTCTTAATGTTCTTGTTGAATCTCTCTGGATTATCCGTGACCTTACTTGTCAAAGCTGTCTTATATCCTGTCTGTACCCTCCTGATCTCTCTTGCTTAAGAGTGTTTCTGCACTCTTTAGGCTGTTCATGAGATTCAGTTGAACCCAGTTGTCTGCATCTGTATATGATTGTTTTTATTCTTGACTAGGACCCAATATCTTTTATTCCTCTATTGTACTCTCATTTACCAGCCTTACCTTCCACTCTCACAGGAGCAGAATGACTCTGAACTTTCATTATCACACTTTCGAAAGCCTCCCACTTATCAGACTTCCCTTTACTAGCGATGTCTACTCCAATCAATTTCAGAATGTTCTTTCCCATACTATTAAAATTTGCCTTACTTCAATAAAAAATTTAAATTTTTATTCAAGTCATAACTTTTTCCACAACTTTTGTTGTTATTCATTTGTGAGGTGTGCTAGCTGGCCAGCATTTATTGCCCATCCCTAGTTGCCCTTGAGAAGGTGGTGGCGACCTTTCTTCTTGAACTGCTGCAGCCCACGTGCTGTGGGTTGACCTACAAAGCACGCAGGGATGGAATTCCAGGATTTTGAACCAGTGACAATGAAGGAGTGGAGATAAAATTTCCAAGTCAGGATGGTGAGTGGCTTGGAGGGGATCTTGAAGGTGGTGTCATTCCCATGTATCTGCTGCTTTTGTCTTTCTAGATAGAAGTAGTCGTGGATATGGAAGATGCTGCCTGAGGATCTCTTGTGAATTTCTGCAATGCATCTTGTAAGAGTTTTGGTGGTGGAGGCAGTGGACATTTGTGGATATAGTGAGGTAAAAACAATAACTGCAGATGCTGGAAAGCAAATACTGGATTAGTGGTGCTGGAAGAGCACAGCAGTTCAGGCAGCATCCAACGAGCAGCGAAATCGACGTTTCGGGCAAAAGCCCTTTACCTCGTTGATTTTCACCCTACTGCGAATCCTCTTGCAAGAATGCCTGCCTTGAAGAAGTTTTCCTCCTCTCTCTACAAGAATCTCAGGGAGTCCCTCTCCCACTGCAACTCCTCAACCATGTCGTGAAACAAACTCGGTACCACAGCCACATTTGCTTCCTCATTTCCCCTTCCCCCTCCTCATCCTAGTTTCAAACTTCCAGCTCAGCACTGTCCCCTTGACTTGTCCGGACTTGTCCGACCTGCCTAGCTCCTTTTCCACCTCTCCACTCCACCCTCTCCTCCTTGACCTATCACCTTCATCTCCTCCCCCACTCACCCATTGTACTCTATGCTACTCTCTCCCCACCCCCACCCTCCTCGAGCTTATCTCTACACGCTTCAGGCTCACTGCCTTTATCCCTGATGAAGGGCTTTTGCCTGAAACGTCGATTTCGCTGCTCGTTGGATGCTGCCTGAACTGCTGTGCTCTTCCAGCACCACTAATCCAGTATTTGTGGATATAGTGCCAATCAAGCGTGCTGCTTTGTCCAAGATGGTGTCAAACTGCTTGAGTGTCACTGAAGCTGCACCCATCCAGACAAGTGAGAAATATTCCATCACACTCCTGACTTGTGCCTTGTGAATGATAGACAGGCTTTGAGGAGTCAAGAGTAGAGATTTTTTTCAAAGTATCGCTAGCCTCTGATCTGCTACTGTGTTTATATGGTGAGTCCAGTTGAGTTTCTAGCCAGTGTTAACCCTCAGGATGTTTATTGTGGGGGATTTAGTGATGGTAACACCGTTGAATGTCAAAGGACAATGGTTACATTGTCACTTATTGGTTTTGATCATAGCCTGGCATTTGTGTGGCACCAACGTTACTTGCCACTTGTCAGCCCAAGCCTGGATATTGTACCGATCTCGTTGCATTTGAACATGGATTGCTTCAGTATCTGAGGAGTTGTGAATGGTGCTGAGTATTCTGCAATCATGGGTGAACATCTCCACTTCTGATCTTATGCTGGACAGACGTCATTGGTAGAGAGCTGAAATTGGTTGCACTTCGGAAACTACCCTGAGGAGATGTCCTGGAGCTGAGATGACTGACCTCCAACAACCACAGCCATCTTCCTCTGTGCTTGGTATGACTCCAACTGACAAAGAGTTTTCCCCCGATACCTATTGATTTCAATTTTGCTCGGGCTCCTTGATACCACAGTTGGCCGAATGCAGCCTTGATGCCAAAGTCTGTCACTCTCCTCTCACCTCTGGAATTCAATTCTTTTTTCCATGTTTGAACCAAGGCTGGAATGAGGTCAAGAGCTGAGTTGTCCTGGCAGAACCCAAACTGGGTGTCAGTCACTGAGCAGGGTTATTGCTGAGCAGGTGCTGCTTGATAGCTCTGCTGACAACACCTTCCATCACTTTACTGATGATCAAGAAAGGACTGATGGGGAGGAAATTGGCTCGGTTGGATTTATCATGCTTTTTATGTTCAGGACATGCCTGGGCAATTTTCCACATTGTCGGGTTGATCTCAGTGTTGTAACTGTACTAGAAACGATTGTCTAGGTAAGCACAAACCTTCTGTGCTATTGCTAGAATGTTGTCAGGGCTTGTAGCCTTTGCAGTATCCAGTATCTCCAACTGTTTCTTGTGGAGTGAATCAAAGTGGCTGAAGACTGGCATCTGTAGTGCTGGGGACCACTGGAAGAGGCTGATATGGACCATCCACTTGGCATTTCTGGCTGAAGATTGCTGCAAAAGTTTCAGCCTTATCTTTAGCACTGATGTGCTATTTTAAAACAAATAGAATTATAATCACTGGACCCAAAGTCCCACCCCTGCTATCACTTCAGTCTTATCACGTCCTGTCTTATTACCAAAAGAAGGTCAAGTTTTGCTCTTTTACATGTTGACAAAAGAAAATTTTCCTGAACACATGTAACAAATTGTTCACCATCCAAATCTTTAACAGTATGGTAGACCTGGTCAACGCTTGGAAAATAAAAGTCACTGACAATTACAAAGAAACACCAATTCATATTGTTGGCCATAACCAAAATAAGTCTGCATTGTTTTAGCCCCATTTTATGACAAGATTGGTTTGATTTGTTTGTGTCGATTTCAGGTCCTTTTATTATCTGTGCTCTAATTTAAATTGAGAGGAATCAAAGCAGTAAAGTGGCATTAAGCTCCTTGATAAATCTTGCACCAAATTTTAAAAACTCTTTCAGAAAAATGTTCTTCCACCGG
Source organism: Chiloscyllium punctatum (assembly GCF_047496795.1). NCBI lineage: Eukaryota > Metazoa > Chordata > Chondrichthyes > Orectolobiformes > Hemiscylliidae > Chiloscyllium > Chiloscyllium punctatum. Next base: position 11,918,353 of record NC_092773.1, read on the forward strand.
CGCCTTCTCAGCAGGTAAAATGCAAAGCAAAGCAACAAGGAAGATTTCTGGTGCGAGAAAGATTAGCTCTGAGGAATTAATAGGTCAAGTTAGATTATTCAGCTTCAAAAAGAAATATGATAGATGGAATGGGTTTGTTAATGACACAGATCAGAATACCAAGGTATTTACAAACATTCTTTGCTTTTAATTCTGAAATCTGATATTTTACTTCTTACACAAAAGGACTGCAACAGGAAAAGAAAACTGTAGATGTAAATTCAGTGACCATAAGATAATGAAATATAGGAGCATAATTAGGCCATTTGACCCATCATATCTGCTCCACTATTCATCATGGCGGATATGTTAATCAAACCATTCTCCTGGGCTGTCTCCCTGTAACTGCTGATTCCCTCAATAATCAAATTCCCATCCCTTCTGAAATACACTCAATGACTTGGCCTCCACAGCCTTCTGTGGCGATGAGTTGCACAGATTCACCGCTCTCTGCCTGAAGAGAAATTGCTCCTCATCTCCATTCTAAAGGGTCGTCCCATCACTCTGAGGCTGTGCCCTCAAGTCCTAGTCTCTCCCATGAGTAGAAACATCTTCTCCATAACCACTTTATCCAAGCCTCTCAGTGTTCTGTTTGTTTCAATGAGATTCCCCCACGTTCTGCGACAGCTCCATCGAGGACAGACCCAGAGATCACTACTGTTCCTCATATGACAAGTCCTTCATCCCCAGGATCATTCTTGTGTTACATGAAAGACTACTTCAACCTTCTCCCAGGTGTCCTTCTCATGTATGACAGACAAAAGATAGTACTTAATTCATTAAAAATTCATTAACTCTTTAGATATCAATATAAAACCTATTTATTGCAACATTTCCTTCTTACTTCACCTCCTTAATTTCCACTTATTTCACTGAATGTCATCACTTTAACTTAGTTCAATAGACAATAGACAATAGGTGCAGGTGTAGGCCATTCTGCCCTTCGAGCCTGCACCATCATTCAATATGATCATGGCTGATCATCCTTAATAAGTATCCTGTTCCTGTCTTATCTCCATAACCCTTGATTCCACTATCTTTGAGAGCTCTATCCAACTATTTCTTAAATGAATCCAGAGACTGGGCCTCCACTGCCCTCTGGGGCAGAGCATTCCACACAGCCACCACTCTCTGGGTGAAGAGGTTTCTCCTCATCTCTGTCCTAAATGGTCTACCCGTATTTTTAAGCTGTGTCCTCTGTTTTAGCACTCACTCAGCGGAAACATGTTTCCTGCCTCCAGAATGTCCAATCCTTTAATAATCTTATATGTCTCAATCAGATCCCCTCTCAGTCTTCTAAGTTCAAGGGTATACAAGCCCAGTCGCTCCAGTCTTTCAGCATAAGGTAGTCCTGCCATTCCAGGAATTGACCTCGTGAACCTACGCTGCACTCCCTCAATAGCCAGAATGTCTTTCCTCAAATTTGGAGACCAGAACTGCACACAGTACTCCAGGTGTGGTCTCACCAGGGCCTTGTACAGCTGCAGAAGAACCTCTTTGCTTCTGTACTCAATCCCTCTTGTTATGAAGGCCAGCATGCTATTAGCCTTCTTCGCTACCTGCTGTACCTGCATGCTTATCTTCATTGACTGGTGTACAAGTACACCCAGATCTCTTTGTACTGCCCCTTTACCCAAATTGGTTCCATTTAGGTAGTAATCTGCCTTCCTGTTCTTGCCACCAAAGTGGATAACCATACATTTATCCACATTAAACTGCATCTGCCATGCATCTGACCACTCACCTAACCTGTCCAGGTCACCCTGTAATCTCCTAACATCCTCCTCACATTTTACCCTGCCACCCAGCTTAGTATCATCAGCAAATTTGCTCATGTTATTATTAATACCATCTTCTATATCAATAATATATATTGTAAAAAGCTGCGGTCCCAGCACTGATCCCTGCGGTACCCCACTGTTCACTACCTGCCATTCTGAAATGGAGCCGTTTATCACTACTCTTTGTTTCCTGTCAGCCAACCAACTTTCAATCCAAGTTAGTACTTTGCCCCCAATACCATGCACCCTAAATTTTGCTCACTAACCTCCTATGTGGTTATGGGTTTTGCCTCCCTTGGCAAAAAGATAAATATAAACACAGGTTCTTATAGGGGAGAGATTATAGTGAGAGAGAGGATCAGCATGGAATGCTTCTTCAGGTCCCCAGGTAAAACTTGACCAGCAGCTTCAACTAGACTAGCTTGCTAAAATCCAAAACAAAGCAAATCAGAAAAAAAACCTTGAACTGAGAGAACTGGCCACTCCCCTTTCATTGTACAAGTGTTTGTTTAAAAAAAATACTGAAATGCATTTTCAAGTAGATATTTGTAGACATCTTGGAACCCCTGCTTTTACGGTGCCTCTGAAAAAGAAACGAGGACAACATAACCTTGTCAAAGGAGTAGCATCATCGCAATAGTGAAGGTCTTCTTCCAAGATTGGGGATTCCAAAACTAGAGGGCATAGGTTTACAGTGAAAGGGTGAAACACTCTAAGGCAGGAGGTATCACATCACCAAGTCACCTTTTATTTACATGTACACAGTATATTAACTCTGACTAACTTGCTTAGAGTCCTGAGACTGAGGAGGCTCTCTGAATTTTCTGTGTATATCTGTGATCCAGGTTCTGATAGGCCCAGGTTAACAACCCCAGTCAGGGATCTCGTTGTCCACCTGGCCCTCATTCTATGCACTACAAAGGGAAAACATTTAAAAAGGACCACACAGAGGGTAGTGCTTGTATGGAATAAGCTGCCAGAGGCAGTGGTGGAGGCTGTATAATTACAAATTTAAAAGGCATCTAGATGGGTACATGAATATGAAGGGTTCAGAGGGAAATGGGCCAAGTGTTGGCAAATGGGTCTAGATCAGATTGGTATGTTTGGTCAATACGGATGATTTGGACTGAAGGGTCTGCTTCCATGCTGTATGACTCTTTGACCCTAAATATTCTTTTATCATACTTACTCACTTATTCTCATATTTCATCTTCTCTCCTGCTTACTGCGTTTTTATTATCTCTTGCTGGTCTTTAAAAGCTTCCTAATCCTCTGGTTTCCCACAAAACCTCACCAGATTGTATACTTTTCATTTTGCTTTGATGCTGTTCTGACTTCCCTTCTCCACCATGGTTGCCTCATCCATCCCTTCGTATGTTTCTTCTTCTTTGGGATGAATTTTTTCTCTGCTTCTCATATTAGCCCCAGAAACTCCTCCCATTGCTGCTCCACTGTTGTTCCTGCTAGCCAGCTTCCCGCTGACCCCCGCGCCCCCTCCACCTCTTCCAATCAACTCTGGCCAGTTCCTCCTTCATGTCTCTGTAGTTCCCTATGTTCACGTTGACTGACAAAATCTTGTCAAGTCTGTGGAATTTCAGACTTATGAAATGTCAGAGAAATGTGATATATAGAGAGTGTAAACAGAGAAATAAGAAGAAACTGAGAAAAATCTGCTCATCAGAAAGCCGCTCCTTGCACACTTCTCTGTGTTACCCTCCGGGAATATACAGAATAGGGATGAGAAACTGATTGTAACACTAACATGTGTGCGCTTTCAGCCAAATGTCCTGGAGTATTGCTGAGAGTGCTGTGAGGGTGCAGTTTTGAGAAAAGCAGTTTGAAAGACCCCTGCATTGCAGGTAAAACAAAAGACAATGCATTACCCTGAATCCTATACTTTATGCTTGAAAGGAACCAGAACAACAGAATTGACACCAACCTATGAAATGAAGAATGGTGAAATCAATTGCTCAGCTGCCAACTCTGTTGTTGCCAAGAGAGCTACAATGTTTTTGTGTACTTTGTGAACAATTCAGTAGCTGATTGATTTGCTTTTTCCCCTTTATGACTTACCACCTAATTCCATTTTGTGTATGTGTGTTATGTTGCTATTTACTCTTGTGTTGAGTACTTAACAGCTTCTTTTTTGTTGTTAATTTCAGAAAATCTGGTTAATTTGGCTCCTTTTAAACTAATAATTAATTTGGGTCCGGGAGTCAAGTATTTACAAGGGAAAGGATCCTTTTCAAATGAATTGCATTGCAACCAATTAGGGAGGCAGGCGTATAACTCAAGGGAGCTCGTTGGTCCGTTCTCAACCAAGATTTTAACGATCTGTGTACCCTCTCTGGAACTGTAACAAATTTAGGAAGCTCGCCAAGGCTTTTGTCATTACAAATGGGTACTGCTCTTGCCTCTGGCTTTGAACACCATTACAAGTTTGGTTATAGATCTAAGGCTGGCAGTACGGTATGTTAGCATTTCCTATACCTACTGGAATATAAACTGAAAATGGAGGCGAGTTTGGATATTGCCATGTTGCAGAGAATGAAATTGATTTTTTTCTCTTCAAAAGTAAAAGTGGAACTGTGTGTTGTTCACTTACTGGTTATGCAAGGTCAATGAACTTTGGAGAAGCTGGATTTTATATACTTGGAAGATAAGCAAGCAGAAAGTGCCTTTGGATTAAGAAACTGCCTTGTGATAGCTTTCAGATGGTTAATTTGCGGTTTGTCACCGGTGTGAGAGAAGGCAGTTCTGCTTCAACTTCTGAAAAACCTATAAACCAGACCAAATCACATTCTCCCTCTTACCCTCTGTAATGGAAGAAAATCATTGTGAGTGGAAACACTAAAATACATTGAGCAGAAATATCTCAGTCAAAGACCTATCTCCAACTTTGTTGTTTCTTTTCATGCGATGTGGATGCCATTGGCTAGGCCAGTATTCATTGTCCAGAGAGGAGTTCAAAGCTACGATCCGATTTTTTTTTGTATGACAATGAGCCATGGTTATATATTTGTCATTAGATAATCTATTTCTATTAATTCCTGAAACAGTAGCATTTGAACTCAAATCCTGAGACATTACCACCATGCCACCATCTCCCCAAATAACCAACTATTGATTGAGAATCTTCAGTGGTTGACAACAGTGAGATGCCAAAAACCAAAAACAAATGTTAAAAATCATCTCATTCCACCCTTATGGTTTGGACTCATGATCCACGGAATTTGTTCCCTCTTACCTATCTTTTCCACCCATCATATTTCTGCAATCGTATTTGTGAATGAATGTTTATGTCTCTGAACTTGTGTTTCAAAGGGACATTATTGAACTCTGCAAACCAATAATGAAAAATCCATTTTACCATTTGTCAAAGGATAACTTTATTTCTAACAATTATTTTGTTTTCTTGTTTATCAATTAAACATGCTTTGAAGTTTCTTTTATTTTAGATAGTAGTCAAAGTCAGGTAAATTAACTGTGTTGGTGATTAATCTGGTCATTTATACAATTGTGCTGGCTCATGGCATTGTCGTGCTTAAGTACCAGCACTTTTTTTTAATGTTCAGGGCTACATCAAGTGCTTTACTGAGCTGCTGTGGCATTGTGTGAGATGTTTTATACATCCATCTGCTTGTCTTGGTGTGTTTCAGAAGCACAAACATAACACGTGAGGGATATTCTCTTCAATCTTGTCTAGATCAGACCCATGACATGATTCCTGAAGATATATGAACTTTTAAAAAAATTTACTCTTAGTAAGATTCTGTAAGGATACTTCAACATTTCTTTTGCTCTGTTTGTTGGTAAAATACTTAGTTGAAAATAGGAATTTTGAAAGTGTTTCTTGCTCCTATTCCTGTTTCCTGAACAGTGGTCGTGCAGGGTTCTGTTTTACATCACTTAATTCGTGATGTTTAAGTGTTTTGAATTGCTCCCAGACCCATGTTTCTGGACACTGGACTTATTTAGGGAATATGAAATGAAGACAGAATGAACAGATGTTTCAGGGCAAAAGAATCTCTGCATTTATTTCAAATGCAAAAAGTAATTATAATATAATGAAATAGATAATGCAATAAATTAAAGAAATTAATACAACTTATGTACTGGAGAACAACAGCACTTAAAAATACACTATTAATTAGATTACCTTTGTTAGACACTACCTTACTGACACACAGGCAACAACACTGTTTAATTTCAGACTCTTTAATTAGAATTCCTACCCTTGGGGTCACAATGCATTCTCACCACCCACTTTCCCTTCCATGCTAGCGAGATTTGAACTTGAGGATCTCGGGAGTTTAGTTCATTTTGAAACACCATTTTGAAGTGCACCTAGCTGTTCTGACTTGCTGTACCCGGAGCCTGGATAAAGACTTTGGATTGCGTAGGTTCTTCAGTTTTGGTTGAGTCTGCCAATGTGGTAAGGTGCAAATTGGATCTATTGGGTAAGTGTTACAACACCGGGGGGTGGGGGGGACCCTTGTGTGTTCTGTTCATCATACCAAATACCCAGAAAAGCTCACCTCGCCTCGTAATCTGTTAAAATTTGAGTAACAGAGAACTCCCAAATTCCATTATTCAAAGAAAATAACATCAATTTATTTTTAACTCCAAAAGTGAATATTATAACAACAACTATTCACAACTCTAGGTGCCCCCCTTCTCTTAACTGCTTATTACCTGCCTCTAACTCGAGAACAATATGCTGTTCCGATAAGACACTTATTAAAATTATATCAACTGAATTTCAAAACCACACAGCTGCTGTCATCTTCTATAACTTCACTCTTCTGGCTGCTGAATTCCCTGGGTCACCTTCTTTATTTTTACTGTGAGTATATTTCATATGAAAAGATACCTTTGATTGAGAGCGTTTCCTAATTTTTTGTGTCACTTTCTGTCTCCAATTTTCAAATTACCTGCATTTTTATATCCCCAACATTGGATTGTCTCATTGGTCCGATGTTAGTAAAACAATAAATTCAAACTTGATTGAGTTTTAGTATCCTGGGTATAATATAAACTGATTGCTTAAATTTGAATTGTTGTCAAAACAGCAACCAAAACTTGCGTATCCATTTCACAGCCAAATGTTATACATTTTCAATGTTCCAGTCCACTCTGGGACTGCCATCTAGTCATACCACAGGTGCTTGTAAGTTCTCAGTTCAGAACAGGATTCACTCTCTCATAAAGATACAGTGCACGCCTTCAACTTGTGAACAGTAAGTACCTGGTTTTCTTTACTTTCTGCTGGATTTGCGGGCCTAGCTTTCACCTCAGGTTGTGTCTGATGACTTGTGTGTCGGTGGATCAGTTGTTTCTCAGAGTTGTCAGTCTTCAGTTCTGCTGGTCATGGTTGATTGCTGAGGTTCTTGCTATTGGTCCCCTTGGTTCGAACAGGCCAAATCTGGAGGCTGTTGTTCGGACAGCAGCCCCAGGTGAGATCAGGGCCAGCAGTTACACTGCTAGTGGACCCTTTCTCACCTTGCCAAATCTGTGATTTTTTTTGCGCTCTGGTGTTTTCTTATAATTGGCTTTCTGACTGTGAGTACACGTGTGAACGGATTTCGATTGAAGTTAGATACCTGGTTTCTCTGTCGGCCCCATGTTATCTGCGCTGTGTAGCCCAAGGTGTAAAAGCTGTCTTGGGCTAGAGAGAGGTGGTATTGGTTGAATGTTCCGTTTGCGATGAGGTGTAAATTGAGATTCTAAGCTGAACACTGGTTCCAGACAGCAGTCTCTGTTCTGCGGGTTGTGTTTGTCTATTTTCCACAGGGCTCAGTTCAACTGTCCCCTTCTCTTTTAAAAGTTTTGACAAGTCCAGGGTTTTGTAAAGTCCAGTATTTTAAATATTGGGGATTTTTGCTCCACCTATAACAGATAATTGTTAAGAAAGAAGCACATTGACCTTATTGTATGATTTTATGGTAAGGTGCCCTCGATTATGATCACTGCATATGACTATCGTGTGTTCTGAGCAGACCCTGGATGACAAGAAAATGCCTGCTGTTTGATCAGGAGATCAGTCATTCATTATCTTTGTAGTCAGATATGATGACAGTCCAGACTGTTTTGGCTTTCCTCTTTCCTCTTTTTTTAAGGGATATTGTTTGAATTTCCCTTTGCATTCTGAGCTGTGACATTCTGTTAGTCAGTCTCTTCAATCGTCCAATTAATTTATGTCTGCAGCCATTTTTGGGCTGTATCTGCCTTTTCATGAAATAAAAACACATTTTAAAAGTCCAAGTCAAAAATGTTGACAGTGCTTTGTGGTTCTGACCTATGGTCATGACACATGATGTCATGATTAGCAATATCAGTGATTGGTCAATGATCTCTACTGGTCTACACTGGCCCAAAAGGATTGGTGCTTTAAAATCTGTTCCAGAAGAGTTAATGTTTACTGAAGAGACAAGGTAGAAAAGAAGGAAAATGAATGAGAAGAAAAAGATTCATTTTCAAATCTTTGCAAATGCTGAGATTCTCAATATAAAAAGAAGCATTGAAGACTAGTTTTACAAATTGCTTTAAAATCAGTGACTGTAATGCTTAATTTGCCAGTTCTGCTTCTCTTCAATTTCACTGAATGCCAATTTTGTGGTTTAATTTTAACAAGCCTCAGTTGGCCTGTATTAAAAAGCCCCTGAGCTCTGCTGGTTACAGACACGTGCTGGGTTTGTATCAAATTTCACATGTAAGCGTGTCATACACAGCGACATCTAGCTGGATGATTTACGGATAATAGTTTACAATGTCTTTAAATTATTGCTGCAGAGACACTTCAGTGACAAAAGGGAAAACAAATAGCAGCTGCAAAAAAGCACTGAGTGTTCCTTTTGATCGGAAGAGAAGAGTGCTCATCTGTGACATGCTGGCGCCACAATGGCATTGCCAGTTAGTCAAAAGCCTAATTTACATGGTGTCAGGTGGAATGAGTGTGAAAATTCAAAGCACCTATTGTTCTTCAACTCAGAACACAAGCCGAGAGAGAAGTGAGGCAGGTTACTCATCAAATTAGAACAGTACGTGATTTCAGCTAGATTTACTTTAGCAAAAGACTGTTCTTTTCTTCTGACTGACAATAAATACACAAATCGCAGCAAGATTATGACAAATTCTACATTTAGAACATTTAGACACATGCGATGTTTTTAACATAAATGACTTACTCTCAAAGTAGCCAACAAGGAAGTACTGAATAAATGTCTAAGCATCAAATGACTGCTTATTGTCATTTCTATTTGTTGTATTAAAATGTCTGTCTTTGAGCCTGCGTTCATTACAATAGCTGGTCATTTAAAATAAAATCTAATCAATACAATATTATCTTTTGAGATCTGATGTGAGTAAATGATGACTCTACTGAACAGAAAGTCAAAAGAAAGTTGCACTGTATTAAAAAAGACAAAATAACATTTTAACATGATCTTATGTAGGAAAATAGAAACTTGTCAAATTAGCAGTTCCTGGACTGATAATACACTCCAACCCCTGTGGTGTCCACTGGTCTCTAAAGGCCTGTACCATGCTAGTGAGTACCGAGAAAAACAATGAAATGACAGGGAACTGCTTATTCTCCTGAAACTTAGGAGTGAACCTGGGACCTTCAGATCTTCAATCCAATGCTTTCCCAATGTTTGGGCTTTTCAAATGACAGTTTTTGTTCTTAGGCTTGTTGAATTAGGGAGCACCAGTTATGGGGAGAGACTATTGAAGAACTGTTGTTGGGAAAGTGAAGGTTGGTGGTAGTCATGTATTTCTGGCAGTAAAAGACCCAGAGTGTATGTCACTTCTGATTATGTAGTATTGAGGAAATTGTCAACTTAATGGGACTGAAAAACAGCCTTGGAAGTAAAATTGCATATGGCTATCCCCTGAATAGGAAACTTCATTGAACTATGCTTTCTTATTTAACTGTGCAGCCTGTAAGCCCACTCACTCAGACTGTAAAGATCTGGGATTATTTTGTTCATTTGATTATTGTGAGGTATATTTAACTCTACCATAAATAAGGGACACATTTCTAACTTGGGAGGAAAAGATGGCTGAAGATTTCTTGTTCCCAAAACTCTCCGAGGCAGGGGATTTAGGAGATAGTGAAGACTGCAGATGCTGGAGAGTCAGAGTGGATAAAGAATGGAACTGGAAAAAACACAGCAGGTCAAGCAGCATCAAAGGAGAAGGGGAGTCAATGTTTCAGGAGTCATTTCTGTCATAGTTGTGGAATTATTGTTCAAGATTTATTATGATTAATCAAGAAAGTAAATGATCACTGTCGATACCAACTTAGTGTCACAAACATAAATTTATCATGCCCTCCCCTTCAGAGACCTCTGCAAAACACCTCTGGGACTGAAATAACCACAATGTATCATTAACACTGATGACCTGAAGTGAGACCTGCATTGTTCCAAAATGGTCACTGCCTTTACAGTTCACTTCCTTGAAAGTGGATAAGGGTGAGTGCTAAACCAGAGACTTTTAATGATGAATTTGTGAAAAGTTTGGCAGGTCTTTTGCACATGGGGATTGATCCTTCAGAGGAAACTTTTGAGAAGCTGGAGCTTCACAGTCTAGAAAGACAATGTCCTCAGTGGCATTCATAACATATTAAAAGGTGTAAATAAATTGATTTTTTTTTAAGTAAGCCTGGAAGATAGGATCAGCAGATATGAAAGTAATTGAGTGAAAAGTGAATTTAAAATACGTATGAGGATTCCTTCCTCACTGAGACATGTTTGGAATTTGATTTTGAATTACAGAAAAGAATACATGGGTTCTTCAAAGTACATTTGAATGGGGGAAAAGTAAAATTCAGTGAGCTGAGTAGTGGCCTTAGGTATCCATTTTCCATATTCAGCACCCTGATTTCCTTCTCGCCATTCAAATGCTAACCTTTGGAAGGGGGCTGTTTGCTCTCTTCATCATTGCTTTCAGGATAATTTAGTAGGTAATTGCATGAACACAACAGATGACACTGTGATTTTGTGTTTTCATAGAGTGAGTGCTGGTTTGGTGTGGCCCATTTCAGATTAGTTTCCCCACTGTGTTGAGCATCATGTCCAACATTATAACATCTTACATTGCTTGGTGTATTTGGCTCTGAAAAGGGTCTTTAATTGAGATGCCACCCCAAACCCCCACCCACCTCCCCCAACCCCGCATCTCTTCTTTATACATTGACATAGAATATGGGCCACACAGTGCCTGTTCTCGGATATCACTTGCCCTAGAATTGCAAGCGCAGATTAAGCACATTCTTCAGGAAGAAACATCGCCTCAGGCGACTGACTGTGTGGAGTTTGCACGTTCTCCCCGTGTCTGCGTGGGTTTCCTCCGGGTGCTCCGGTTTCCTCCCACAGTCCAAAGATGTGCAGGCCAGGTGAATTGGCCATGCTAAATTGCCCATAGTGTTAGGTAAGGGGTAAATGTAGATGTAGGGGTATGGGTGGGTTACGCTTCGGCGGGGCGGTGTGGACTTGTTGGGCCGAAGGGCCTGTTTTCACACTGTAAGTAATCTAATCTAATCTAATAGGTATGGATAAACAAAAGGTATTCTGTGCCCATGCTTGAAGCAAATGTTTGGCTTTCTGCAGAATTAGCACAGGGTTGGCTCCAGTTCAGCATAAAGCACCAGCAAGAATTGAATGGTCTATCCTATGTAATTGCACACGTACAAAAAATGGAAAAAAAAAAGCAAAAACTAATTAATCATTGAGTGCTCATGTTTTTCACATGATCGACTTTCACTTCAAAACAGAGTGTGAGACTCGTGGAATAACCTATTCCATCCACTCTCATTGAATGGAGAATAGGAAGGACAATGGCAGATTTGTAAGTACACAATTTTATACAGTTAATTCCTTCCTGTTTTGTCAAATAGCATATAGCAGAGCAGAGCCTCTCAGCCTAGCAGAGAAATGTATCTCTGAAAGGATAGTGTCTTTTGTGTCTGTATCTTTGTACATAATGAAAATAACAGGAGTAAATCATTATGTGAATATACAACAGCTGGATTTCATGAGCAGCCTGTGTGGCAGTATACTTGTTTGTTTTGAAGCGGAGGAGACTGGCATGTTTGCAGTATCGATGTAAATGCTTTACATCACAAAATAAAACCCAACAGACTGCTTTTCAACAGGACATGTGGGAGGTAAGGTCTCACTCCATATTACAGTGACCTGGGGAAGTATTCTGAAATAAGGTAGAGCCCAAAACAGGAAAACAATTTATCTTTGCAGAACAACAGGAGGGGAGTGACTGAAGATTGCAAAACACATCTCTGAAACTTCTGACTGCAAGTCTGAGAATACTTGGACAAGATGCATCCAAAGCTAGCAGCACTTTATTTACACTGGTTGTCTGTGAAGGTGGCTGCTGTCGTCAGGAGAAAGAGATTTACGCACATAATGTATATACTCACAGATTTCTATCCCGGATGGCGGATTTTAAGCATTGTGAGAGTGCGAATGAGAAAGTTCACACCATTGAGTAAGAAGGAAGAAAGGAAGCAGGAAAGATAGTCTTGCCTTTATAAAATGCTTTTCACAACCTCAGGATGTCCCAACTTGTTTTTTTCCTCCAATGAAGTGTGCTCATTAGTGCTGTGGAAGATACACGGCAGCCTACGTGTGCACAACCAGCTCCTACAAACAGCAATGTCAAAATAATTTGTTTGTTTTCTTGATGTCTAACACTACAGATGGCGTTTCATTTTAACGTCTTATCTGAAACAAAGCACCTTCTGATCGTGTTAGACTGATTCAGCACTCTGCTTCAGTGTCAGACTAAGTCTTGCGATCAATTCACAAGAGTGAAACGAATTCTGAAAACAGAGACTTCTGAATCAAAGACAAGAGTGCTGAGACAGACAACAACCCACTGAGCCAAGGATGATACGCACTCAATGTAAGTTTAGAAAATATGCAAGAAATCTAGTTGATTCTCTCAGAACCTTTTTTGAATTTTTTGCGATATGCACTCCATTTCATATTCAAATTCAAGTAAGGCAAGACCTTGAAGCAATTACAGACAGCGTAATCTGGAGTCATGTTGCCACAGTGTCACAAGTGAACAATTTTCAAGGATCTGCCCTTGCCCCCCAACTCCCATTTCTCATCCATATGTTGTTCCTCAGCAATATTATCTATAGACCAGTCATTTTCTAAATACAGACCGACAGTTGCCAGCTCTGCCACACCACCACTTTTCTCAACACCCTCAGTATCTCCATGTTTTCATGCCTGTCTTTGGTGAAGCAAAATTTCCTCTGAGTTCATAATGGCAAGAATCACAACACAGTGGCAGGAATTGAAGACAAACTGCATTTTTCCCCTGTCAATTCCATCTCCCTGCAACATCACCCTGGCCACTCTCAGGATAAACCAGAACAAATGAGACATCCCCAATTAGCACTGTAAAGGTGATGGTGACCTGCATTCTTGAAAATATGATATCCATTTGGTGCTGGTGAACCCACATCACTGTTAGAAATGGAGTTCTAGGATCTTGCAAGTGAAGGAATACTGATAAAGATCCAAATCAGGATAGTGTGTGACTTGGAGGGGAACTTGTAGATGGTGATTTTCCCATGTATGTGTTGTCTTTGACCTTGGTAGTGATCATGGCCTTGGAAGATGTGGCCTGAAGAGCCTTGGTGAATTTCTGCACCTCCTCCTGGAGATGGTATGCGCTGTTATCACTGTGTGTTGGTGATTAAAGGAATTAAAGTTGTGGATATGGTATCAGTCAAGTAGCTGTTTGTCCTTGATGGTTTCAAGCTTCTTGAATGTTCTCAGAGCTGTACTCAGCCAGACAAGCAAGAGAGGTTTATAAAATCATTAGAGGTGTAGATAAGGTGAATAGCAAACATCTTTTTCCTCGGGTGGGGGAGATTTTTAGCATGAGGGGAGGAAGATTTAAAAATGACATGAGGGGAAACTTTCTTACACAAAGAGTGGTTTGGATGTTGAATAAACAGCCAGAGGAAGTGGTGAATGTAGGTACAGTTATAATGTTTAAAAGACACTGGGATAAGTACATGAATAGGAAACAAGTGTAGAGACATGGGCCAAATGCAGGCAAGTGTTACTAGTTTGGTTTCAGAACATGGTCAGTGTGGACGGATTGGACCAAAGGATCTGTTTCCATGCTTTGTGACTCTCTGGCTCCAGAAGTGCTCCATCACACTCTGACTTGTGCCTTGTTTGAACAGGCTTTGGAGAGTCAGGTGAGTTACTTGCTGCATGATTCTGAACCTCTGACCTGCTTGTCACAGTAGTTTTATGTGGCTGGTCCAGTTGAGTTTTTGGTCAATGGTAATCCAGAATATTCATATTGGGAGGGTTATAGGAGATATTTGGGGGGAATGGTGAGATGCAGGGTGGGGAGGGGGGTCAATTACATTAATGCCAATTCTTGTCAAGTGTCATGGTTCAGTTCTCTTTGCCTCTTGCAGCCTGTTTTCTCAGTTTTTGAAGGGATGGAGATTGAAGGAACTTGAGGCCGTGACACTTAAATAAATATTGTATGCCCTTCAAGGGATTTGTATCGTCCCCCAGGTTTTGTGTATCCCACAACACAGGTTAAGGCCTTTATTTGGACCCCAACTGTTCCTGCTGAATTTGGGTTCTCCACCTGTATGAATCATGCCCAGCTCTTTCCTGGTCACCAAAAATAGGACTGACGAGTAATGAGGATAGTATGCCTTTTTGGGGTGGAAATAGCCATCCTTGCCTGATCAGATCTGCATGTGACTCCACACCCACAGCAATGTGGTTGATCCTCAACTACCCTGTAGGATAAATGTTGGCACAGCCAGTAACGCTCACATCCTGTTAAGTATTTGTGGTGGCTTGTGATCATGAAAGGCAGTTTAGAAATGCAAGCACTTCCTTCTCAGTGTTGATTGAAGAAGGTGTGTTGGTTAGTTAACTTGGAGCATTTTCCTGTAGCACATGCCACAACATCTATCTGAAGGGCTCAGTTTAATACCTCATTTGTTCGTCAAAGAGACAGCACTTGCAGCAAAGCAGCTTGAGTTATATGATTGATCCTCCTACCTCCTGACTCAGAGGTGAGAGTGCTACCAACTGAGACAAACTGTCACTATGTAATACACACTGTCTAACATTAATTATCAATTTAAGACTGCGATGTGAGTTGGACTTAACTCATGCAGTACATCATGTTAATTATAAACTAACTGTTTGTACCATGATGGTGACATAATCTGCCTTGTGATCAAGCCGATGCAATAATCTAATTATGTCTGTTTAATTTGGGGATTCGTCAATATTAAATGGCACTTCAAGCAATGCAGCACTTACTATCATCGGTGTCTTATTTCAAATTAGTGTTATAATTTCATCTGGATCTGGTTTATGTCACACTGTGGAGTTTAAAATCTGACACTTGCACATCTGTCAACCTCATGTAAATTCTGTCAGCAATATGCATTTTTAAAATAATTACCGATTTCCGCTTGTCATGAGCGACAATGTCACTTTGTTTCATCTGACATCCTGCGAGGTCTGGAAAAAGAGAGGATCAATTCTCGATGCTGGGGGTTATGCAACAGGTTTTTCAGGAGCAAGCATAAATCACGGAGAACAAACTTTGATAAATCTCTGGCGCTTGAGCTCCAAGGGTTAACGTGGATACATGTTTTTTTGCGGCAGTCCAGGTGCAATGCTCTGAGGTCCCTGGATCAACATATTACCTCGAATTCGCACGGTGCCTGCACACCGGGAGCAAAGCGTTGCAGAGGACAGGCAAACGCGCCGGTTCACTTGGCCGTCTGATAGCAGCAGAGGCCAGCGAGGAGGGAGGGGAGAGAAGAGAAGAGCGTTTCGCCTCTGCCCGTGGTTGGCATAAGGTCCGCTTTGCTTGCGACCGGGGTCGGAGTGGAGGGGGAGGCTGAATCTTGGTCAGCCCTGTCCCTCTCCGAGTGGACGTGTATGTATGCGTGTGCCGGAGAAGAAGAGGTCTCAAGCAGCATTTTTTTCCCCTCCAGCCGCAGACCCCGCTTGTGCTGCAGAACGACACGCGTCTCAGCCCAGGCGGGGAAAGGGGAGCACGCGCTGGCCCCGCGCCCTCCCATTGGCCGCCTGTTGTCAGTAACATTCCATCTTTGGAACGCGGAGACCTGCGGCACGGTGCCGATTGGAGGAGCCCGACTGTCAATCAAAGCGCCCGCGCTCAATCAGGTCCGCCTGAGCGCAGCAGGTTGCAACATACACACACACACTAAACAGGGACCCTCATCGCAGAGCCGGAGTTTGGTTTAAAGTGAAAGGATCAGCCGCTCGACCGCCGTCCGACTCTCCCGCCTCGAGATGACCCGCCGTCGTTAGAGTTAAAGAAGTCGCAGGGCTTGAGGAGGTTTGCGCGCATCCAGGATCCCTCCCGCCCAGTCAAGGGACCATGAAGAAACTGCTACTGGGATGTTGCTGGCTGCTTCCTTGGGCTCTCCTCGCCGCAGGTGGAGGGGAAAAGGGTAAGGGGGTTGGGGGGAGGGGGGTAAGGCGTGGAGGGAATAAAGTGCTGGACGTTGTCATTGCCCATCTTTGTATTGCAGCCGCTCGGTGAAAGAAATGAGATGTGAAGGGGCGCTGCTGGGACCTGTGTCCCTTTCAAAGAGAGTGACAGCCAGTTAAGTTCAAGTCGAGAGCAAAGCGTGGCAGTCTGAACCTGCCACTTGGGCAGGGTTGTTAAAACCGTGCTCGGACCACTATGCGTGAAATGGTCAAACTCCGGGCATAATTGAATAGGAGGTGGTTTGATTTGAGGAGAGAATGTATGATGGCCAAGGCAACCGTTTCAAATTCCATCTGTCAGGCTGAAAGTGCCTTCTGGAAAATGAATTGCACGTTGAGGCTGTAAACCGTGGAAAGGTGAACAGAGCGTCAATTTTTCCCCCCGGTATCTCACTGACTGCAGGACACTGCATCGATTTCTCAATTACACTATCGGAATGACCGAGAGGATCTGTCCTCTCACCATCTTCCCGTGTTCTCGCTTCTGTTTGCGAGCAACAGTCCCGGAGAGAGACTCGGCGGGTGTCCCTCTCAAGTTGCCAGCGGTTCAACAACTACCTCCCCACCACCACCACTCGTCCCTCCATCCCCCACCCCCCCCCCCCCCCAACCCCATCATGTAAAATACTCCTGGACTTCAAAGTTGTCCTCCACCGGGAGACTGCAGTACAACAATTTGATACTTCTAAAATGTAACAAACGACAAGCTGAAATCGTTCCGAACTAATGATGAGCAAACGTTGTTGGGGGTGGGGAGCGGGGAGACTTCCGAGAGGTTTCTTTTCCCCCGTTTAGTTTGTTGAGATATTTTGGATCCAGCTCGCTGTAATCACCCAAACGCCGGGCAATCATGCAAAACAACAAAATACCGTACGCTTTTTCTGTATTTCGAAGTTTATGTCTGAAGCAGGCTTTTAACCAACTGTCTTAGAACTGTTTGTCCAGTAAGTTTCGGAGGGAGAATTTGAGCTGTTAAACTGCAATTTTCCACGTCCTGTATGTATACGGCAGGACCTTGGAGAGCTAATTCTGTGCATGGGCTGCCTGGCATGTCTCGGCAGATGCACCGATATAAAACAAAAACTCCTCTGCAGATTAGTTGGGTGGACTCAATTGCACACGTGTACAAACTCTGCACTTTTCTGAGTACGAGGAAAAATGCTAGAATTGAACTTGTTTCGTTCAAAACTTGGGCTTAAATATTTTTTGAACGGAAATTCATTTTTTCCTCATATGTGCAATGGGGCCTGCAGTCTTCCATTTAGAAACCATATAAATATTGCCAATGTGTTTGAGTTATGGTAGGTCAGGGTCTGTTGGCTGGTCATAGATCAGGTTGGAGAAAAACTTACTGCATTAGAACAGTGGCAGTAAAATGCTGTAAATTTAACGAGCCTGCCGTAGGGACAGGTGCTCAAATGCATTTTTGCTTAGAAACGAAGCTTGAAATCTGCAGCAAACAAGGAAGTCTGGGATGGGGGAGTTTATTGACACACAGGAGCAGTCCTCTGAATTATTTTGGCATCTCTGTAGAAAGTAAGTTTGTGTTATGCGTGTGATACATTCTATGTGCGTCGAAGTTTTTATTTTAAATTTGTACCAAATTGAAGTCATTATGCCACTCTGCTTGATTGATAGTTTCCAACCTGTACAAGTGTGCCTCCTTCTGGAAGTCCCAGCCACTGCATCTGTCTGGGAAGCCCTCAAGACAAGGGATGCAGTCTGACCTTCTCAAGGACAGTTGGATGTCTTTTTCAGAAGAGTCAAATGTTCCATCAACAATCTCAGTTCTGTTAATCTGAACGTTAATGGAATAAATTGTATTCTTTTCAGACCAATCTCCTGATGCAAAAAATCATTTCAGTTGTATTACAGTCAAAGAGCAAGGCAAATTTCACGTTCATTAAACCCTCTTTCCAGCCTTTCCAATTGTTTCAATTCAGAGTTGCTGATCTGTACAAAAGAAGCAGAGGTTGGTTACTATTGAGTGACAAGTGCCTATCATATTCACTGCAGGTTTAACCACAAGTTCTTTTCCCTCCAGTAATACCTCAGTGTGTACACCAGGTGAAGACTTAGGACTGATTATCTTTGAAAAACCCCAATAGTTCATCATGTTGTGAAAGTGAATATTCTTTGGGAGGGAGAGAAGAAAACAAATTGAAGAATTTCGGTTTCAATGAAAATTTAAAGCATGTACCTTTAGAGATCACCCCAGGGAGCAGCATTCGCATGGCTGAATGTTTGACTATCATTTGCTCCCGACTTCGATTTTTTTTTAGGTGCGGGAACTTGATTAGCTGGAATGAAATGTTGAAAAAGCATTTTTACTTTCCCCAACTTGTTGGTTTTGGTTTTGAAGAAAGAGCCTGAAAACATCTGAATTGATATTTGTGTGCATAGTGCAGCTGCAATTGAGCTTTTTGCCAGAATTGGATAACTGTTAAGTGAAAACAAATTGTTGGCAGCATTGTGCACCACCATCTTTACATGGATGATGTGAGAGAATGCAGATACACAGAATTTATCAGACTGATGTGAAATTGGCATAATTCATACCTCGAACAATGTGCCGGAATATCCTCACTCACATCCATATACTTCTTGTCTTCCATGTCTTTCTCCTTTCCTCTTTGTTAAACAAATGTACCGGAAAAGACTTGTCTTTTTCATCTCAAAGAAAGCAGAGACATGAAAGAGATAATTTAGATTTAATGCAAATTTAATTGGTTCCACAATGCTATGCTGCTTCAATGACTTTATAATTACAATATTGCAATTATAGTTAGATATATGAGCTGCTAATATACTCCCCAGCCCTAAACTACTGTAAAGGTACAACAAAATTTTTAAACTGAGGAGAAAGTCTTTTTCTTCAAGGATCCTGCTGTTCCTCCAGTTATTGTGAATCCAATTGTCATTTGATGTTGATTGAATCATTCATTATGATTTTGGGAACCAGGGGCAGAATAGCGGAGGAGTTAAGCTTCAGAGGTTTATCATCCAGTACTTCATGTAAAATGTATTTCCCGTTATCCTATGAAAGTGGGATGTCTGGCACAGTCGTTATAAGATCAAGTGTGAATTTGGCTCTTGAGATCGAGTTGTTGTTTACCAGCCTTATAATCCATTACTGAACTGCAACCTCCTTTGGGGGATGCTATTTGTCATAAGTAATAAAAGCTTTGTGCAGTGTGTATCACATTTTAATGTGTGCATGTAAGGGGTCTTTCATTCTTCTGACTGGCTCATTTTGTCATTCTATTTACTTCATTGTCGTCACAACTCATCATTACCAGTTGACAGGCCCTGCACCCCACCCTGGGCAAGGACCACGAGAAGACATCCTACAAAATTGGTAGAATTGAGAGTGATGATATTTCAACTCAAGGTGTGTTCCTATTGATGAGGAACCAGGTGAAGCAGTTGTATAGAAATCTATAGCCTTAATGTGAGCCTTCACAATTTCTACATAAAACCTTCTGAATTTGTGAGTATTCTTCCTGATTGAAAACAAAGATGAGGATCATCACTTTGCTCCTTTCTTATTTCTCCATTGCTACAGAACTCTGTGGATAGGTAAATAAAGTTCATGTTTCGGTTGAATGATCATTCTCATTTAAGATCATTGACTGAAAACAAAGGGTCGCTTGTTTGCTCTCAACAAATGTTCTGCTGAGCAGTTCCAACATTTTCTCTTTTGTATTCCATAATCTTCTAAACTGCACACTGTTTTATTCCGTAACCTTTACTTTGTGGGCATTCTTTTTTCTTCTGGGAAATAGTGTTAAGTTATACATCTCCAGAGCACAGTTGCAGTCAGTTTAGTCAAACTCACTATGCTGTTGATAAAGAGTTGTGACTGCCATTGGGAATACCTGTTGGGTATCAGTCTATCCCGAATCAAGTGGTTGGCTTCTCAGGAGAGCATTATTTGTCTTCTACCTATGAAGTGTTTAATATTGTATAAAGTGATTAAGTAGCTACATTAGTTGATGTACAATAATCAACCCATTCTTGTCTTCTGTTTTCTGCCCCACCTCTCTATTCTTAAAATAGTTCCTTCTACAGGGACCATTCACATCCACATTGTTCCCACTTGACTAATTTGGAAATTTGTACAATGTCCTCTGTTTAATTCCCTGATAGTCAAGAGCTGATCTGTGAAGAACTCTCTAGGGCATCTCTGTCATACCCTTTAGTCATTGATTGACACAGATCATGTGAAAAATCCTGTCCTTTCCCAGTTAGATTCCAGCTTTGCTAGCTTCTCATTTTAACGTAAATCTTAAATTCTTTGACAGCGGTTTGATTCAGAGGTGACTGTGAGCTGGAATAAATAAAATAGCTGCAGATTCAGCTGATTACATTGTCCCTGATCTTGTGGATGGGAAACAGTGATAAGAGGTTGGGGAGTGGGACAGGATTTTATCGCTGACGAGAGGATATAGACTGGTCTCAAATGTCACTGTCGCCTTAGCATAAAAATGCAGTTTGCATATTTGTCAACTCAGTTAGGTTCAATTTTCTTGAATGCATAGAATAAATTAGGCACATTAAAAATTAATTAATTTACGATTAACCTGACTCATATCCATGAAGGTGGGTAAATCAATATAACTTTTAAATTGTCATTTTTGATTATTTTAAAATCAAATGCAGGACACTGCACTGGTTATTTAAATAAGATATTTACAGTATTTATGATTAGTTCATTTTTACATTGTACAGAAAACTGTGCATCATGTCACCAGTCTTAAACATACCAATGATTTTATTGTGATTTTATGTTTATGTTTATAATGGAAAGTTGGTTTCCAATTTTTGACAATTTAAGCCTAATTTCTTGATTGCATCCTCAATGTAAACTGTAATTATGCAAGTGCAGACAAGGTAAAGGAGTGTTGAGTTATTGTGAGTACTACTAAAGAAGTCAGCTGAAATCATTGGCTGTAAAGGGGAAAGAGAGTTTGACCCATTTAGTGTTGTCTCTTTCAATTAGTCATTCCAGTGACTGAGGGGGAAGGTTACTCTTAATTGTCACATCAGTCATTCTCTTCTCTCTCTGAAATTCGCAAGTGAAAAAGAAAACAAAGCATGAGTATAAATTCTCTCTGGACCCTCTTAGCAAAAAACAATAGCCGACGATATTTGACAATTCAGTGAATCAGCCATGTCCCAGTAGGGATCATGTTCTGTGCTTCCTTTGGCTCTGCTGGCAATACTTCTGCTTTTCATGCCATTAAACTTTGAGTTGAAGGCATACTCCAGTATTTGATTTTGTCTCACTTAACAGGCTGTGGATGTGCTTCATTGTCAAAAGTTTTGTGTTCTTGGCAGGCTTGAAAACTCCGGACCCATTGTTGATCTGCTTCTGTCTTACATTACAATAAAACAAAGAACTGTAGTTGCATCTCAGTGACACTTGTACCGACGATGCCATCTTCTGCGCTGATGCCTCGGAACTGTCCACTTTTTTCCTCAAACGAAGATTCTCCATCACCTTTATTGAAAGGGTGACTGATTGAATTTCCACACTTTACTCACTCTTCCTGTTTTCTCTCCCCCAACATCGATCGGGTACCCCAGTCCTCACTTCCAATCTCACCAGCATCCCCACATCCGGTGGACTGTAAGCCATCATTCCCATCACCTCCAGCAGGATGGCATGACAAAACACATCTACTCCTTCCATCCCTTGTCAATCTTTTACAGGTACCCTCTGGGACAGCCTGGTCCTTTCCTGCTTCACTTGCAAAACTTCCCCACACTCCCAGGGCACCTTCCCATGCAACCGGAGAAGGCGCAACAGCTGCCCGTTTACTTCCTCCCTCCTCACTATCCAAGGCCCTAGACAGACCTTCCAAGTGAAGCAGCAATTCACTTGCACTTGACTCAATCTATTCTACTGCGCTCACTGCTTATAATCTGGTCTCCTCCACGTGAGGGAAGACAAAACGAAGACTGGATAATGGTTTTTCGAAACATTTACCTTCTGTTCATAAAAATGAACCTCAGCTCCCACTTAAACGCACCACTGTGTTCTCTGACCAACGTTTATATCTTGGGCTTGGTGCAGTGCTGCACTGCAAACTGGAAGAACAGCATCTTATTCTCTGCATGGGGACCCTGCCGCCTTCAGGATTCATTATTGAGTTCAACACTATTAGAATCTGTACACCTACTATGTCCTTTACCCACCCCTACACCACAGACTCTCTCGTGACAAGGGCAACCTTCAGCACAACCAACCCATTTTCACCTATTTACGGTTCTCATTATCAGCTTTTCTTTCTCCCTGACAAATCTAATAAAAACACAAGGTTTAAGTTCTTGGTGGTGTTTACAGAACATGTAACTCATTTCTCTCTAAGTAGAGGTGATGTACGGTTTAGGGGATGTAGGTGTCAAAACTGTAATAGTACCTCCTTCGATGAGATTCCCTACAGTGCGGAAATGGGCCCTTCGGCCCAACATGTCCACACCGACCCTCCGAAGAGTAACCCACCCAGACCCATTCCCCAACATTTACCCCTGACTAAAGCACCTAACACTATGGGGAATTTAGAGTGGCCAATTCACCTAATCTGCACATCTTTGGATTGTGGGAGGAAACCAGAGCACCCAGAGGAAACCCATGCAGATATGGAGAGAATGTGCAAACTCCACACAGACAATTGCCCAAGGCTAGAATCAAACTTGGGTCCCTGGCACTTTGAGGCCACAGTGCTAACCACTGAGCCACTGTGCCATCCCTATAGTGTGGAATGAGGCCTATCGAGTCTGCACCGACACTTCAAACAGCATGCCACCCAGCTCCAGCCATCAATAACCCCCTCCTCCCAAACACAAACTGTCTCCCTATAATCCTGCATTTACCATGGCTAATCCACCTACCCTACAATTCCCTGAACACGACTAGGGCAATTTAGCATGGCCACTGCACCTAACCTGCACAGTTTTGGACTATGGGGATGAAACCAGACCACCCAGAGGAATCCCATCCAGATGGGGAGAATGTGCAAACTCTACACAATCACCAAAGGCTGGAATCAAACCTGGGTCCCTGGCACTGTGAGGCAGCAGTGCTAACAATTGAGCCCCTCTGCTGCCACAGTGTCCGTCAAGAGTTGTCCCTCAAATGACATTTTGCTTTGTGTTCAGTTGTTGAATACTAGAAGTTAAATGCTTTTCAATGAAGCCGAGGCAGACACTTTCTAGTTTAATTTGCATTTCAACCAACAAGCCAACTGGATAACTTTTTAGTATGCATTTAATACAATTAACTAACGAGTTTATAACAGCTTGTTACCATTAACTCCCAGATATAATGTATCCTACCAACAGAAATAGTTATTAACATATTGTATGGTATTTTAGTGGGAAGTTTCATATTTTCAGAAAGAGCCTGAGTACAGAAAAGCATTTTTCAACTAATTTTGTATTTACTAAGTAACTTCAATCCGAAAAGGAAATTGCTTGTATCAAATCATTATAATTGGTAGAAAAGTATTGGATTTTTATTTTATGGATTGTGTTCAGTGGAATTTATTATAATCCTCTTGTGTGAACAAATACTGCCCTGCCAAGCATCTCATTCTTCTTGATCGATTATTGCAATTTGAAAGATACATCCGTGCCTATCCTTGTTCTTTTCCACGATTTTTCTTCAGCACATTGTGTTCTGAGATCCAAATTCTGTGTTGATCTTTCTCTGTTTTAGTTCTCTAACCTACTCACTGTGTCCCTTTCCATAGTAACAGGTACTCTTGTGATGAACTCCCCCAACTCCCTAACGCTTCCACGCATGGTCATTGCCACACAGGTCACCAACTGGATTGCCCAGTCTAATTCTCCCCAACTTGTTCCATCACTTCCCACTTATAAAAACCACATCAAAGATGTTTATGCCACATTCTCCAGTCATCTGAAACATGTCAAGATTGTGCTCAAATGAGTCCCTTCCCTTCCCACAGTTCCTGAGTTAACTGATCAGTGTAAATATTCAAAACTCTGTAATATAGTCATAAAGCTCATCACTTCTTTTCTGTTATTTTAACAAATGCATCAGTAGTCTGTATTGGTTAATGCATTATTAAATCCTGAGCGATTTGATCAGATTATCCTAAATTTTAACTTGCTTAAACTTATTCAATTACATTAATTTAAACTCAGGCTCCAGTAGACTTTATACAATAATATCAAAGCACAACTTCCAGGCCTTAGGCAGCTTTTTCCTGTCAAGGTAAGTCTTTAATCAAAGCAGTTTTACTGAAGCTTTGAACCACATAAAAATGATCCAATCCCAAACTATCTCAGCATATGTCTAAACACAAAACACAAAAATACTAATGATTAACAGAAAGATTATAATCAATATAGAGGTGCATGAGCTGCATACAGCAATGCAGTTTTCAAATAGCATTAGTTAGACCAAAAGGCGAACTAAAGATCTTTGAATGGGCCGATGGGCTGAATGGCCTTACTTCCACTCCTATGTCTTATGGTCTTATGGTCTTATGGAATGCCACGAGAACATAGCACAAGAGACCTGCTTTATTGATGTCTGCTTCACCAGAGAAAGTTTTTGATAATCTTTCTGTCACCTCGAGTGTAACATAGATCACATGTTTTCTGCAATTGGGAGCCTTCCCACTTCAGTGACCCGAACATGACTTTTACCAGCGATGTGCGACAATTGAGCTTGTTCTTGCTCCATTCGCTAGATCCCAACCAATGTATAGCTAGGTGGAGGTTCTGAGGCACATATTTGATTTTCTTGCCCTTGAGTAAGAAAAATTCAGAGTGACCCTGAGGCCCAATTACCTCAAAGTAGTGATGCGATAATGTGTGGCTAGTCCATCTGAGATTTATACTTGCAACTTTTATTTTCATCTGTGTTCAGAAACATTGATTCTTTCTCCATTGTGAAGAGCCCTTACCCCTCTTGACATATTTGTAGTCATTGCCTGTTGTTTTTGTGTTTTTTTTTCCTTTCACTTTTATTCTGCCTTGCTTTGAAACACAATCTATAATAAGTGCAAGTTGCTGGTGCAGAGCCATTGAAACATGAAGTACAGGAGGCCATTTAACTAGTTGTTCCTGTCTCTTCAGAAAGGGTACTTACTGTTAGACCCTCAGTCATGCTGTTCATTGTAATCCTTGAAGTTCCTCATCCTCATGTATCAGCTCGAGTCGATGGGAAAAGAGCACAGGCATTTTATTATGCGTTTCTGGACATTCCAGTTTAAGAACTTTGCTCAAGGCAGCAGGGAATTTAGGTCTGAAGTGACAACTAGGTCGAGTCAGCTCAATTGCATGAATATCCATGATCAGAATAAACATCAGTGGAAAGGATAATGTCCTTTCATAATCCATACATTGATTACATTCACTCAGTGACTGACAAGACTGTTGGCGACGAACCTGCAATTATAAGATCGTAAAATGAAGTGAACTAGGTTCACAAGTCAGCAGGAATAAATATAGCCAATCATCTTTCTTAAGGTCATCTTAAAATGAAGCCTTTGTAACTGAAGCCTCACCTTGTACCAAGGATTCGCATGGGCCATTTTTTATTTAAACAAGAGTGCTACCACGAGTGTTCAGTTTCTTCCACAAATCTTCTGCTTTAAGTTGAAGTTGACGAAAATTAGGCTGCTACAAGACATGTAAGGAGAATGATTCACAGAATCAGATTACAGGTGATATCACAACAGGGTTTCCTAATGATGGGTATTCATCCCATTGTTACTTTGTCAATCGTGTTATTTTGTCAATGCCAATCAATCATAGCAAGGCTTTATTGGAACATTAGTGAAAACAATCAAGTACAAAGTATCAAAGCAACAATATTAAGGGCCTGTCTTGCGGCGCAGTGGTAGTGTCCCTCCCCCTGGACGGAGAGATCCAGTTCAAGACCCACCTCTTCCAGAGATGTGTAATTACATCTCTGAACAAGTTGATTGGCAAAAAAGGCAAAACAACAAAGTCCATCTGACCAGTTTTGAGCCTTGAGACAACAGCAGGTAGGTCTCTTTGAGATCTGCGATGTTTTTTTCCTGGCTCCTGTTTAGTTCAGAACCCCTCCAGGCTGTTTAGGCCCATGTTCACCTTTGTGACACCGAACTGTGAGCAGCGGCACTCTGTCTACCTTCAACCGGTCAATGTAATTTATTTGTTTGCTTGGAATCAGGTGTGACTTCTACGCATTAATTGTCAAAAGCATACAGTTGATAATACAAACAGAAAATTGTGGAAATATTCAGCAAGTGTGCAAGCATCTGTGCAGAGAGACACAACAGTGAACATTTATGCCTGTGGCCTATCCTTTCAACATAATGGGGAAAAGTTGGAAATGTACAGGTGAAAGGGAAGAGATTTGTGAAGAACAACTAAAGGAGGCAAGTTCTCTTCAAGGGTCAAGGGCAAGAGAGATTCAGTAATGAAATGCTTTTCATGCTACGTGACCAAATGGAATATAACAGGACAAGCAAAGATGAGGCTAGAGGAAATGCAAATGATGGGCTAGCTGCTGTCTGACTGAAAAGTGAAGGAAATAAGGAGGGAATTGCAAGGGGAGAAGGAGCCATACTTGCAAAGGAACACAAACTGAAATTGGATGGATGTGTAATCTAACACTGTTCAATTCAGTGTTGAGCCCGTTAGGTTGTGATGTATCCAGGTGAAAGATGAGACACTTTCCCTGAATCTGTGCGAAAAAGTTTTTTTTAAATTCAACCAAATTTTCTAATCAACCTATTCAGAGATGTTATTGCTCTGGTGCAGGTAGGATTTGAATCCAGGCCACCTT
Organism: Chiloscyllium punctatum; assembly: GCF_047496795.1. NCBI lineage: Eukaryota > Metazoa > Chordata > Chondrichthyes > Orectolobiformes > Hemiscylliidae > Chiloscyllium > Chiloscyllium punctatum. The sequence goes on from NC_092773.1 coordinate 11,945,541, forward strand.
GTCTAGGGTAGGGCCACTACCACTGTGCCACAGAGCTTCTGGAAAAGTTGATATTTTCTAATAAACCTGTTCAGAGTGTTATTACGCACCTTTGGAGCAGGTGGGACTTAAACACAGGCCTCCTGGCGCAGAGATAGAGACATTCCCACTGCACCACAAGAGGGCCCCCTCAAGGAAAATTGATAAGTTGTGCAGTTAATTAAGTTTAGGTGCTCTGACAATTAACAGGGTTGTCATTCTGCCTGACTCCATCCTGTGTCCAACTGTGGAACAGTTAACAAGTTTGTTTAATAATTCATTCATTATTATTAATAGAAATGGTTACTTCATCAATTTCCAGACTGCTCTCACACAATTAACTTCTAATGTATCAGTATTATCAGTCAGTGAGTAGAAGTGCCGTTTGAAGTCTCCCTGCTTTGTTTTATAACAGTTCTCAAATAACAAACTGGAGTACTACAATCTGAACAATTAATGAATCAGTTAAAAAGCTGGTAGTGTGTATATTACCTTGCATTACACCGAGTGTTTTCCGACATGCTAACTTTGTTTTTTAAGCTTGCTTCTTTCTCCTGAAGCACACACTGGCATTCTCAAATTTAGATTACAATGCACTGAAGGTGAAAGCTTTCCTCTTGGCAGTCTGAATTTCAATCATTGTGGCTTTTCTGGGTCAAAAATATCAACAAAATACACAGTATACAAACAATGTCTTTTAAAAACCTGGCATGTTTCTTTTTCACATCATCATTGATTGGACTCAGTGAATTCAGTTGTTAAACGAACAATGCTATCACAGGAGCTGAGAACGTAACCTTATAACCTTGCTTCAGTTTCCCACTGACATGAAGGTAACTGCAGTGGAAAGAGAGTTTTAGCGAACCGTAAATTTGTGCCACACAATGCTGGATGCACACCTCAGAAGAATGCTTCCAGACAAGTCAGCTGCCTCAATTCACTTTGGGAAGTGAGGCTTGGGCAACTGTCAAGTTTACATTTCCACAAATCTTTCAAGTTGCTGTCCGGAGAGGAATAAGGACCAGTTCTGGAAAGTGGTCTTGTGGCCAGGTCTTATCCGACTGGAGATCAAGTTGTGGGAAATTTGAAACTTGGTTGCCTTAGTGTTGTTCTCCTCCGATCAATAAATGCAGAGAAGGGGCAGCAAATGACAATATTTATAACCATATTGCTGCAAGAACCTGTTGTAGGCTGTCTTCTGATAAATCATCTCTGTGTGCTACTGAAGGGTTTTTGGAATTCATATCAGTGAGGCTGCAAAAAAAATCCTATTATCGAGCTGCCATTCCGTTCCTGCTGGAGACTGCACTCGTTTTTTCAGGACAAACCTTCACTGGTGTTATGACACCAGTTTTGCATTCTCTTGACTCCAATATATCATGGCAAAAATGAACAATATTCCAAGGTGGTTGCATCTCTTGATGTATAGGCATGTGGAATTTCTCAGGTTCATTGTAAATAATGGAAAACTGCATTTTGACTTAGAATTTTAGTGGATCCAACGTGATTCACATGATGATACAGTATAAAGGAGGCAGTTTGGCCCATTGAGCCCATGGTCACTCTTTGAAAGAGCAATTCACGGTGTGGCCTTCCACAACCCTTCAAATTCTTACCCTCAAACAATTTCTCCAATGTTCTTTTTAAAATTATTCAGTTTGCTTTGGAGAACACTCCAGGGTGTAAAACCTCATTGCATAAAATTAAATTTATATCCTCATGTCACTTGGGTTTCTTTCGTGTATTATCTGATGTGTGCGTGCTCTTGCCAATGAGAGCAGTCTCTACTTATTTGCTTCATCAAAATTATTCATGATTATGAACACCTCTTTCAAATGCACCATTAACCTTCTCTGCTCCAAGGAGAGCGACTGCAGCTTCTCCAGTCTCTTATCAAAACTGAAGATGCATATCCCTGGTAACATTCTGGCAAGTCATCTTTGCACTCTGTCTAAGACCTTGAAATTTCAGTTGTGAAATACTGAACATCTGAGATTCTTATGATTTGGCACTAATATGATCATGGTCTTCATTTCCAGAAGAGATTAACTCAAATGGCAAGCTCGAAATGAGCAGTCAGTTTGGAATGTAAGCGTGCCCCATCAGTTGCTCTTGAACCTGCCAAACTTATTTTCAGAAAAGCATAGACTACAAGGGTATGCAATTGTGGCAGTCAGGTTGTCATTGAAACTGTGAATGACACTTTTTATCCAAAGGGAAGAAATTTAAATTATAGAGTCATTTGCACAAACAACATGGAAACAGATCCTTTGGTCCAACTTGTGCACACCAACTATGTTCCCAAACTAAAATAGCCCCACCTGCCTGTGTTTGGTCCATGTTCCTCCAAAACTTGACTGTTTCATGTGCTTATCCAAATATGTTTTAAATGTTTTAAGTGTATCTGCATCCACCACTTCCTCTGGCAGCTCATTACACATACTAATCACTCTTTGTGTAAGAAAGTTGCCTCTCATGTTATTTTTAAATCTTTCTCCTCTCACCTTAAAAATATGGCCCCTGGTTTTGAACTCCCCCACCTTAGGGTAAAATACCTTTGCTATTAACCTTATCTATGCCTCTTGTGATTTTATAAACTTCCATCATGTGTTATTGTCTCCTGAGAAGTCACAGTGGTATTACTGAATATGCCATGCAGGCAACTGAAACATCACCAGCCAGTCTTGGCCAAGATCATGATTAGTGGTAACGCCGAGTCTGTGGCTGCTGAAGGAAACACACCCACACACAGCCCAGATCCTTTTTGGATACCTGGACTTGGACGAGTGTTGGTGGAAAGGGTTTAATAGAAGCAGAACAATAGGGTGATGTAGCTTAGCAGCAAGTGGAGGGAGGGGGCTTTCAGCCCCCTTTGATGCCCACAAAAGTAGGAAGGCTAGGAACAGGCCTTCTCACAACAGACTCGGGAGTGGAGGAGGGAAGGTGTTGGGATCTTGATCCATCACAATGCACCTGACTAGATGCCCTCTCCATCTCCACACTTGGCATGGAGGGAGAGCATGGAACACTACCCGGTGTTATAATATAGGTTGGCAGAAACCTCATGAAGTGATGAGCAGGTAATTTGTTTTAGCGGCTCGTTGAGAGCTAAGTCTTGGCCAGGATTGGTTTCTCAGGTCTTTTTCAAAATAATGTGATAGGATCTTTTGTATTCACCCCAGAAGACAGATGGGGCGTCAGTTGAAGTCACATCTGAAATACAACATCCCTCATACAGCATTGGAGTGTAAGCACAGATATTTCATGCACAAATCCTGTCTTTAAGCCCACGACCTTCAGAGACTCAAGTGTTACCAGCTGAGCCGCAGCTGAAGACAAATAGTAGATTTTGCCTGGCCTTTGCAGCACTCCATATTCTTTTATTCTTTCTACAAAAAACACACATAATGAAATTTTAAACCTGCCAGAGTTGGATAGCTCTATCTGGAGCTGTGGGAGTCTGAGAATTGGTTTCATTGCCTGAGATGCAGGTTTTCCAGATGGCAACATCGACTTCCTGTGTTCACTGGCACCAAATCATCATCTGTGCTGGTTTAAAGTTGCAGCACAGCTGTTGAATGTACAAACTCTCTGGATTATACACTGGGCGGATTCAATCCGTTGACAATATCACTGCACTGCAAAAAAGAGTGACAAAGAGATGACTGGGGAATCCACACTTGCTACAACCATGGTCAGCTACGACAAAAATATCAAATATAATGGAAGAGAGACTTTTCTTCATAAAATGCAGAGCATGTTCAAGAACAAAACATATTTGTCATTGTCTTTTTTTCAATCCTTCCATTGTGCTTGAACTTAGTTTCCCATCTACTGCTGAAGCATTCTGGTCTTCCCTCTGGTTCGTTCAAAGTTGTGTCTTCCAGCCCCAGGCTGCAACCACAATCATGTCTTGGCTCACAATTAGCAATTTTGACAGTCCTTGAACCTGAGAGTTATGGACCAGGCCAGACCCCCTCAAAATATGTCAAGAAGGTAGCCGAGATCCTAATGCTTTCTTATTTAAAATGCAGATATGAAGTGGATATTCCATGTTTGATGCACCTGGTCAAATCAATCAGCTTTAAGCAAAACAGAATTTATTTAAACACTACAATTGAAACACAAACTAAAGAAAACAGAATTTAGAACAACTTAACTATTTGAAAATCCATTCGACTCTATCTAGCAATTTAGCTAAGGAGCTGTTCCAAGTTGCGTAACATCCCATAAAGACACCCCTTGGTAACAGGTTCTTACAAACAGGAGAGATTTCACACAGAAAAAACAGTCAAGACTCAACTGCTGCTGGAATCTTTTTCTGGTCAGCCGCAGTTTCTCACTGTTACAACTAAAAGAAACTGGAAAAATCCTGAACTGGGAGAACTGGCCAGTTGTTAAAGTAGACATTTCAGCACCTCTGCTTTTACGACCTCACTTAAAAAAAAACTCAAGGACAAAATAACCTTTTTAAAGTGACAGCATCATCACACAAGTGATAGAGAAAAAGACAACTTGTCAACAAGCAAACAACTAAGGGACGAAGAGGTAAAGGACAAACAGGAGCAACATTACTTGTTGTCAGATGAAGAAATCACACCGATTTACCAGTTGCAGAACTCTTTTGGGGAAAGGATGCCTTTTGACCCAATGAATCTATGCAACATATTTCAAAGTGCAGTTCTTAAGGCCATATGATGTGGGAGCAGAAATCAGCCATTCAGCCTGCTGAGTTTGTTCATCCATACAATGAGGTCATGGCTGATCTGATCATCCTTCACATTTCTGTCTTATGTCCATAACGTTTGTCTCTTTTAATGATTAGCAATCTGTCTATCTCAGCCTTGAATATACAAAACAATGCTGCTTCGGCAGCCCTATGACCTGAAGAATTTCACACGTTGATCATTCCCCATGAGAAATGAAGTGTTTCCTCATCCCTGTCGTGCAACTCCTTACTGTGGGATTAAAGGGACCAACTTCTCCACATCAACTCTTTCATGCCCCCCAAGAATCCTAAACGTTTCAATAAGGTCTCATCTCATTTTTAAACTCCAACTAGCTCAACCTACCAAGTCTCTCCTCATAAGAAAATCCCTCCATATTTGCCATCAACCAAGTGAAACTTCTTTGGACTGCCTCCAATGCCAGGAAATCTTTCATTAGACAGGGGGCCAAAGTTCAACCCGAAGAGTGGCCAAGATCTGTGCATGCTGGGAATCTTAAACAAACACAGAGAATGGTGGAGAAATACAGCAAGTCTGGCACCATCTGTGGAGAGAGAAAAACAGAGTTAATATTTGAAGTCTGGTACGGCTGTTCTTCAAGAACTCAAAGGTATTGGAAATATCATTTTTTCTTAAATTTTTGACAGAGGCAGAGGCTCAAAACAAAAGCCTGAAAGCTGTTATTAAAGGTGGATAATGAAAAAATTGTAAAATGGATGTAAATTGATGCCTGAAAGGAAGGGAATGGGTTTGCAACATTATAGCCAGAGCACTCAAGACAGAAACAAGATGAAAGTAAGATGGTTTTCTGAAAATTTGAAACATTAACTTGGTCTCTTTCTCCATAGATGGTGCCACACCTGTTTAATTTCTCCAATATTTTCTGTTTATTCAAAACAAGTCATGCCTCTAATCCATTTCAGATTGTGCCCAATAATTATGACTTTGAATTGAATGAAATGAATTGAAAGAAGCCATCTTTTCACGTTACTTATGGTTTCAAGTATAGGCTAAAATTCAACAGAGAGGATTCGAACATTGTGCACTCAGGACAAGGCAGTGGAGTAATGGGCATATCAATTGACAACTGAACCAGAGCTCAAGCTAATGGCCTGTGCTTGAATCCCACCATGGCAGCTGGCTGAACTTAAATTCAGTAGAAAATGGTCTATAAATGGAACCTAATGGCAACCAATTGTGAAAATTAATGTGATTTCCTCATGTCCTTCAGGGATGAGTATCTGCCTGACCCTCGTGTCTGGGATTTGGGACGTCATGTTGCGGTTGTACAGGACGTTGATGAGACTACTTCCGGAGTACTGTGTACAGTTCTGATTGCCCTGTTATGAGGAAGACATTATTAAATTGGAGACGGTGCAGAGAAGATGAATGCTGATGTTACCAGGGCTAGAAAGTTTGAATTATAAGGATAGGCTGGATCAGCTCAGACTTCATTTCCTGGAGTAAAGGATGTTTAGGGACTGACCTTATATTGGTTTATGAACTCATGAGAAACATTGATGAGGCAATTAGCAAAGGTCTTTTTCTCAAGGGTGGAGGAGTTCAAAACTTGATGTCATATTTTTAAGGTGAGAGGAGAAAGGTTTAAAAAGGACCTGAGGACCAATCTTTTCACACAGAGGGTGGTTTGTATGTGGAATGAACTGCCAGAGGAAATGGTCGATGCAGGCACAGCTTTCACATTCATAGAGTCATAGACATGCACAGAATAGAAACAGACCCTTCGGTCCAACCTATCCATGCCAACCAGATATCCCAACCCAATCTAGTCCCAGCTGCCAGCACCCGGACCATATCCCTCCAAACCCTTCCTACTCATATACCCATCCAAATACCTCTTAAATATTGTAATTGTTCTGGACTCCCCGACCCCAAGGAAAAGACTTTGTCTATTTATCCTATCCATGCCCCTCATCATTTTGTAAACCTCTATAAGGTCACCCCTCAGCCTCCAATGCTCCAGAGAAAACAGCCCCAGCCTATTCAGCCTCTCCCTATAGCTCAAATCCTCCAAACCTGGCAACATCCTTGTAAATCTTTTCTGAACCCCTTCAAGTTTCACAACATCTTTCCGATAGGAAGGAGACCAGAATTGCACGCAATATTCCAAAAATGACCTAATCAATGTCCTGTACAGCCGCAACATGACCTCCCAACTCCTGTACTCAATACTCTGACCAATAAAGGAAAGCATACCAAATGCATTCTTCACTATCCTATCTACCTGCAACTCCACTTTCAAGGAGCTATGAACCTTCACTCCAAGGTCTCTTTGATCAATGGCTCATGCCTGAAACATCGATTCTCCTGATCCTTGGATGCTGCCTGACCTGCTGTGCTTTTCCAGCACCACACTTTTTGATTCTGTCTTGTGCAGAGAAGTTGACAAGACTGACCTCTATTTTTGCCTCCGAGAGGCAACAGCACTACCTCAAGTTAATTAAATTTTCTGAAGAATGAGTCGCTGCCAATCATACTAATTATAAAATAGAAGGACCATGAATTGAGAAAAGAACTACTTGGATTTATGGACACCTTAGTGCCATTTTGACTTCCCAATATCCAACAATGGTTGACAGTCACCGAAGTACTTTTGAAATGTAGCTGCTCTTAGAATGTAGGAAAGTTGGCAACCAGAATGTGAACAAGATCCCACAAGCAGCAGGGAAACAATGACCATATAATTTGTGAGTGATCCTAGTTGAGTCAATAAACATTCGTCAGGACTCAGCTTGTATTGTAAGTAGCATTTTTGTTTTGTCTGCCTCAGATTCCAAAGAGGTCTTTTAGTTTGAAAGTTTGAGAAAGGAAAGGAGCCGTGCCTGATACTTTAGCATTTTGTGTGTGTGTGTATGCCAGCCTGGATGGTTGATCAAGTCTCAGGAGTGTGACTTCAGCCCTCACCCCATGGGATTTAGAGGTGACAGCACTCCCACTGAGCAACAGCTGATTCATGTCGTGTAGCATATTACAGCATCACAAGGTTTTGAAATAATCTTGTGTCACTTGCATTAGTCAACAACACTCCTCCTTTCAGACGAGAAGTTGGAAGTTCACATTTTACTCAAATGCTTCAGTTGGATTGTCTTGTTGAGACTTTAGTCCAGGAGGGTGCTATTATCATATGAAATGCTAAACCCATCTATGGTAAACCTTCGGAAGGACAAAAAGAGAGCTGATATTCCCAGAGGATGATAGGAAAACTAGATGAGTCAAAATCTGACTGAAATCTTGCAAGACCATCACTTTAAGATTGTGTTATGGTTACCATGGTGATCGATCACTGACTGTCAATACACTTTTAACAGAAGGTCGCTGAAGTCACTTGCACAAAAGAAGAACAGTTGTAAGACAGTTCTGAAAGGTCTAATTAACAGCAATATCCCTCATAGATGCTCAACCTCAGTGAAGCATCAGTTTGGTGTTTACTTTAAAAGTTGTTTTGAAGTAACAATGTCACAAATGTTTCCTTTTGGCAGCTTTCTGTCCAATAAACTAGCACATATCTCTCGGATATCCACTATTCAAAGTGAAGGATTTTAACAATTTTCTGAATTCACCCCTCGTTTCAACCCAGCTTGAAAGCATGACCCAGGGTTCTGTTGTTAACAGAATTATTATTTTTTCAAGTAAGTTTAAGGGAAACACAACTATGAACTGTCGGCATATAGCTCGACCAGTACAATCTGAAATGCTCTTATAAGCTGCCCCTTACACACACGCATTCAAAATGCAGAGGGTAAGACTGGGAAGACAGCTCAGTGGTTCCTGTTCACAGGGTTACTGAGCTGATTCTTCCTTTCGAGGTTGGGGTTGGTCAAAGCACCTGCTCCTCAGTCTTGCCTCTTCAGAGGCTCTCACTAGTTTGCTGGAGGCACAGGGTTCACACAAACAAAAAAAGTGCTTCCGACTGTTCCAATAAAAGTCACGGCATGCAGCATCTGCTGGAGGAAACAAGTTGTGTTTAGATTTAATGCACGCTTCAAGTTTGCTGCAAAGAACAGAAAGAGCTCCTGAGTTGGTGAAAATTGGCCATGCAGCTGCTCTGAGGTTCCTCCAAAGTTCCACGCATGCAAATTGGCAAACGGATGTGTTAACGTCTGGTTTCAGAAATTAATGTCCCGCTTGGACCTTGCAAGTCCACGCAGTGAAAAAAAAAATGAGCTTGTGTTTTGCTTCTCCCAACCTATTCATAGCCCAATTCCTCCAACTGCCTGAGAACTAATCACAGAGTTGTTGACAGGCAGAAGGCCTTTTTCATCGATAATTGGTCATTGGTCCACAGATCGATCAGCCACTGTTGCCAACAAAAGGTGGTTCTCTCTCCAGCCCTTTGGTTCAAATGCATCTGCAAATGACACTTCAACTGGAACCTGCAGCTATGTCAGCAGTCCTTCCAATGAATAATGGAAAGCGCTACAAACACTAGATAGCTGAAACAAAAGCAGAAGTTGCTTGAGAAACTCAACAGGTCTGGTAGCTTCTGTGGAGAGAAAGCAGAGTTAATGCTTTAGAGTCCAGTGAGAGTCCTGAAGCAGGGTCACTGGACTGGAAATTTTGGCTCTGCTTTCTCTCCACAGATGCTGCCAAACCTGCAAAGTTTTCTCCTGCAATTCCTGTTTTCGTTTACAGTCAGTGTCAGTTTAATTGCTTTTAAAACATACAGCCACCCTTGATTTTCAAAACAGTTCTTTTCTTATTTCAGTCCACAATTAAAAACACAGAAAAAAGTAAAACAATAAATCCTCTGTTTCTCCTCAAGATGTGCAAACAGGCAAACTTAACTGATACTTCCTCCATTGAATGCTCTGGGTTTTTCCCAGCCCTATTTACTTGGGCTGCTAAAACTGGGTAGGACGACTCTCCGTTTCTGTTGTTGAGGAAGCTGCTAAAAACTAAACTAACCTTCTGTTGGTCAGGATTTTCTAAACTCAATCTGTCAAGGTCCCTAGCTATCTATCCTTCTGTAGGTCATAAAAAGTTCAGGAATTAGCTCGTCAGATGACTTGCTAGTCACATGTTTCTTGCAAATCTGTTCAAACATAACATGAGAAAGGAGTTTTTCTGACCCTTGAAGCCAGCCATCTTCAGAAAACCACAACCAAAAACCTATTTAACTCTCAAACAATGGCCGAAATTGCTGGAGAAACTCAGAAATTTCAGAAATCTCTTCCGAAAAGATGTCTCCGCACCCGAAAAACTAACTCTGCTTTCTCCCCTTCGCTGCTGCCAGACCTGCTGAGTTTCTCGAGCAATTTCTGTGTTTGTTTCAGATTTCCAGGATCCCTAGTTCTTGGTTTTATTTTTCACATGTAACTCTAATCAGAATTAAAACTGCAAAGTATTAACAACAGATTACAAACCATCACCCCCCACAATCTGATCAAATTTACAGAATTGCTTCTTTCATCTGAATCAGAGAGAAAATTACTCTTTCGCCTTGCCAAACCATGCAGTGTGGACCTTGTATTAAATCTTGTAAGAATGCAGTAAACTAAAGCAAATCGTCCTTTTGTAAATCACTCCGAGATGGCTAATTAAATCCTTCGTTTCTTGAGCATTATACCTGTATAATCACCTTTTTACAGCCATGGCCCGCAAACAAATAAACTGTGATGAAGCTGGGGTGTTTGCTTGTTAATTGCAGCTGTTAATCATTGCAATTACATTGATCGTGCTTTCATTTAATAAACCTTCCCCAGTTGCAGGCTCCCTTGGGAAGCCCAGACAGTTGTACACTTTCTGTTCAATCACATGTCTGATACTTATCAGTTGCTGCTGGTGTGAATTGCAAGAAGAGCAATCCCAGACATTGCCCAGGCTCTTCATTTAGACTAATGCTCTGCGCTGGGATTCGATGAATGTCGCAGCTTAATAATTCTGGTGGATAAACCGAGAAGAAATTCTGATGGCTGAACAGACAAACTTTCTTGGTCATTAGCAGGCATATTAGCCCTTTGTATGTGTGCATGAGAGATGGGAAATGTGAAGGATGCCATGCCTCATTATTGTCTGACAGAGCCAGAGCTCTTCCACAGTGCAGAATTCATTGTCACTTCATACTCTCGCTATCACTGTGCTATTTCAACAGTTTGAATTTTAGTGCCATTATGGCTTTTGAAATTGATCACTATCATCACTCCCAGGCCCTGAGCAAGGTGTCCTAATTTGGAACGGTTCTGGCTGGGATACTCCAAATTATTGATGTCCCAGGTGAGGAGGGATGAACTGGCTCCCCTGCTTTATTCACACATCCCCTTGGTTGATCGCAACAATGTTAATTCAGAAAGGATTCTTTTGATGTGCGCACAGTTCCCCCAGACCACATGGACTCATGATGAAAAGGAGCCAATTTAATCGGACTTGAATCGTAGAACCCCTACAATGTGGAAACAGGCCCTTCGGTCCAGCAAGTCCACACCAACCCTCCCAAGAGTATCCGACCCAGACCCATTCCCCTATTACTCAACACTTACCATTGACTCAAGCTTCTAGCCTACACATCCCTGAACACTACGGACAATTTCGATGGCCAAATCCACTAACCTGCACATCTTTGGATTCTGGCAAGAAACCAGAGGACCTGGAAGAAACTCATGCAGACACAGAAACAATGTGCAAACTCCACACAAGACAGTCGGCCAAGGCTGGAATCGAACCCGGGCCTCTGGTGCTGTGAGGCAGCAGTGTGAACCACTGAGCCACCGTGCTGCCCCAAACAAGGAGTTAACAAGTTTATTAATTTTGAAACACAAAAAGAATTCGTAAAACAACACACATACAAAAAGATAAAAGTTTAAAAAATCAAAGAAATAGATTGATGGATCAGTCTCTGATTTGTGCGTGAAAAGTGGATATTTGAATGTTGCAGCCATTGCAGTGGAGCTTATTCATTGTGTTGATATTGGAAGATGAACAGTCAGTTTTGTGTTCCTTAGTTTTGCCGTTAGGTTTACATATCCAGCATTCAACATGAGAGTGAGTCCTTCGGTGTACTGTTTCCTTTGAAAGTGGTTAGCAGTGCTGAGTTAGAAGATTTTAGCTGCAACACGGGGGGTAAGTGGAGGATAGTTCCACAGCTATGACTGTCACAGCACACTGATGCACAAACCCAGGCTGGTACACACAAGAGCTTCAAGTTCCACTAGTCTACTCCAGTACAGCTGAAACTGCCTATATTTGTGTATTTTTCCAAGTGAAAAACAAAATGCGTTTGCAGCTTAAGACCTCACTGTCAGGTGTAGCTGGCTTTTGAGCAGGGGAGCATCAGCCTTCATTTCTGTAAACAGAAGTAATCACAGACTGGTCTATTTTTGTCGATTTCAAACCTTTAGCTGTTAAGACCCATTGATCCCACACAGTTTTTTTTACACATGCAGTTATTGCCCTGTAACAATCCTCTTAGAATTGCATACATTTTAGAATCGAGGGTTGAAATTGTCTACAATGCTTCAGGGTTCTGATCATTGGTCTTGACAATATGGCCCTGGATTTCTGTTCTGTCTGGAGCAACTCTGCGATTACATTGTAAATTTCACCTTTGGAGTTGTCATACATAATTAATTAATTTCTGCAGCTAACTGATCTCTCATGGCATTTGTTCATGGGAAGTCTGCGGTTTGGAGCGTATTTCTGAGTTGGCAATTAATTTTCATTTCTTACTATAATTATTATTTCTTTTTGGGAAATCATACACCCTGAGCACGATCAGAGGTGAATTGTTGTCACTGAGAAAAGTTTGCCTCCACCAGAGAAGTAATCAGAAACTTCTACAATTACCAAAATAAGTATGACTGGGAAAACTGTGAATCATAGGAACTGGGCAACAATATTTGAGGCGATCGGAGAAAAGTCTGATGAATGCCTGACTTTGGTATGATTGATGAAAGCTGGACGCAAGTTTTAATGCTTTGGAGTGATCAAGACCTTGCACTTTTTTGGAAGAGGGATATTTGATTTTTGAAATAGAGGCGTGGATACGTTTACTTTGAGAGAATACAGAAAGAATGTTCGGAGATTTCAAGAGAAACCCCAATGCACAGATTTACTGATCAGTCCTTGGAGGATGATTGAAACTTCACTTGTCTAATGCACAGATACATAAATTCTACAGTTCAGTAAATGAACCACTGGACTCTGTCTTGTGCTTTTGAGTTCTTCTGATCTTCAGATAAATTCAGCCACACTTCCAGATTACTTGTAGAGAACTTGTATGAATGAACTTTCAACAACGGCGGGACTACAGAGTTGCACGCTCTGTGTTGTACAAGTTCCAGCCTTCAGTCGAATATGAACACATTACTCCTGAGGTCAGTTATGTTCACAGATCATTGGTCTTGACCAAATGACTCTGTATTTCTGTTCTGTCTGGAGCAACTCTGCGGTGCCACACTCTCTACTCGATATCGCAGATACCCCAGAGACTCATGTACATATTCATGAAGGGCTGGACTTTCAGACTCCAAGCAATATGAGCATTGTTTACAATATATCTCAAATAAACTTAAAAACTTGACCAAAATAATTGATGATGTTTTGATGAAACATACTGCTTCATCATTGGTGTCAGCAAACAGATCCATTCATAAAACCTCCATCTCCGGTTCTGATGTTTCATTTATTGCCCCATGTAAAACTTACATTGATCTTGACACAGTTCACATCGTTGAACATCCCAAGGTGCTTAACAGGAACGTTTCAGAGAAAATGGGACACTCTAACCTTGTAACTTCAAAATTTTCAGAAAACAAGTTGGAGTTTTGTTTTCCTGAGGCCTTGACATTTCAAGTGGAACACTATGACAGATTTCTGGAATTTTTAATATGGTGGCTATTGGAACAATTAGAAGTCACAGATTTCCAATGATTGGCAAAACATCCAGAGTAGAGATCAGGATAAACATTTCTTTTCAGTCTGAATCCACAAAGCTGTCCCTGAAAAGGTGGTGGAAAGTGATTCCAAAAGAAAAAAGACATGAATCCTTGACATTCAATTTGCTTACTCAACTCCAAAGATCATCAGCTTGAAGTGTTAAATCTGTTTCTAATTTTCTCAGGTGCAACCTAACCTTCTGCGTTATTGGTGGAATTCAATTGATAGTTCACTATAACGTATTGCTCTTGAAAGTGTGAAATCTGTACAAATATTAACATAATCTGTGCAAGGTACCTGTGGAAAACTGTGGCAGAGTTAATGTTTCAGGGCAGTACTATTCATCTCATGAAATGCCATTGACCTAAAAAATTAGTTGGAATTTTCTGCTGGTGTTGCGGAATTGGAGGCAGGACAAGTGGCACTCATGTTGGTTAAAACCCGACTTGACACCCACTGGAGAGTTGGAGGACCGGAGAAGTGTCGCTTAATCAAAGGCGCTCAGTCCCTGGGGGTGTGGGGAAGGTAGAAGTGGGTAGGATGTCCTTGCTGCCAACCTCTGCCACCCCTCCTCCCACCACCCCTACTTAATGTAAACCCTGTCCCACCTTACATTATCTGTGTTCTTACTGCCTTCTACCCAAGTGGAGCGGCTGAGCACTCGAGCTGCTAGCCTCTGACCTACGGCCCTCAGGAGACAAGACGTCAGTCCCCATGGTCAAAGAGCCAATTGGCAGTGTCAGGCCTTTCCTTTAAGAAGTGGCATAAAACTCTCACTGGTGCTGACTCCCAGCAGGCAAGACCTCCCATGCTTCAGCAAGACTCAGCCCATAAACTTCAGTGTTCTCTGCACTGACGCTGCCTGGCTTGCTGAATATGTTTGACTTTTTCCTGAGACTGTGAAGTTGTGAAAGGGGCGAAAAATGCAGGTGTTTCTTTCTCACGTGAAAATTTTATTTTAAATCTTTAAGTGATGTTAAGGCTGCATGCTTGGTAAGCTCACTATGGGAATAGGAGATTGATGGGTAAATATAGAAATAAACTTCGGGTCGATCACCTTTTATCAATTAAAGATACTCGAATTATGCAGAGACAGTAATAGTTTACTGCTGCAGGAGCCTAACCCTTGTACACTTTCAGCTATAATGTACCAATGCAATCATTGATTGGTGTTGTAGTGTGTGATGTTGGAAATGTACCAAGTAGTTGCCAGTAATTTGCAATCAGTAGCTACTGTATATTAAGAATTTTAATTTTTTGGACTATTTTTCGTGACATACAGGGCCTGTATCTTGCAAGTGTTCATTGCTGCAGCTTTCAGCTTTCTCAGTGCACAAGAGCTTCACATTTTAATTTTGAAATTTGGCGGTCAAAGATTTAAGTCCAATTTACTGTATGGAGATTAGCTTCCTTGTTTTAATTGCTGTCAAGCGCATGCATGTACACATCATGAGCGTACAGAAACGCTGCCATTCTACACACACACACACACAATCACCAGCCAATTGTGAAAAGTGGAGTTAATTAGGCACAAGATTCCTGTCCAAGAATTTAATGATACTGCAATGTTCCTGAAGCATAATACGATTATCACAATCTTTGCCACCTTGTATTCATCTCACAGACCTGTAATTCAGGCATTTTAAATTGCTCGAAATGCACTTTTTTGACTGCCTCATTACCCTTAAATTCTTATTTGGAGTACAATCTTATGCAATTACATTTTCTGAACATCAGAATATCTCTTGCACCAAATTATGAGGGCAACTTAAGTTGTTCTCCATGACAATTTATGCCTGTTTATCAGAGTGAAGAAACTGAGAGACAATAATTATCTCCTAACTAGTAATTTATTTGCATTGCTGACCTTCCTCGCCCACCCAGTCAGTCTCCCAGTGAACTCACACACAAATTTACTGTTGGAAGTCAAAACAGACTGATTTTCTGCCAGTGCTGTTCCTTGCTTTAATGACAAACATCTAACCCAGAACAGATAAAAATTTAAAAATCCATTTTGTTTCTTATTAACATCGGCGCATTTGTTCTTTTATCTTTCATGGGATGTTTGGAACTGCAGCCTAATGCACTATAGCACAATTTCTGACATGATAGTACAAATAATTGTTAATTTAGGTGACTCAATTTGAATGTTGGGAAGGCATAGCAATTTATGTTTTCACTGTAGAAACTTAATTCCTGAGAAATTGTTTGAGGGATTCATCAACCTTGCTTTGATGAGAGTTTTTTTTTAAAAGCACAAAATATCAATTAACTTCTTGCTCTTGCGCCAATGTAGCTCCTTAGCTGAAGATCCAACATGTTGTCTTTTATCAATTTTTTTAAGTTTTGCATTTAATGCCCTTTTAAACAATGGGTGGAATTTTACAGAGGTCTGAATGATGTGGATAATGTTGAGGTCTGTGGCAGAATTGGGTAGCAAATGTGTCAAGGCCCATCTTGATGTTGAGATCGTTCCAGCCAACCTTTTATGCTTTTCAAAAGCAGCATCGTGAGATGCCAGTTGAGAGGGACTAATGCTTTTTAAATATCTTGTTAACAAAACTCACCTCTTCAATATTCAGTCTCCCTCATGAGCGAACTCACCCAACAAGCTCGATGCTGGAAAACCAGGCAACGATGAGAGAATGACCACCTTGTGGGTTCATCTCATGGCTTGTTCTAAATGACCTGCTTTTTTGGAAATTGGCCCCCAAACATCTCAGGGTATGCTCAATGGATATGCAGGACAACTCCCGCAATCAACATCCAACAGTGATAGCCCCTAACAACCTTCATGGTACTTCTCTGATCCACTTACAGGGCACTTCTGCACTTCAGTGATACACTGACTGCTGCTAGGACACTCTGCGCTCTGGATCACACACCCAGGGCATGGACTGGACCAGATCGCAGCAAGCTCTTTTCTTGCTTTCATAGTGCTCATTCACTCTGAGCCTACCTCAATACCCACCATATCTTTGCTTTACCTTGCCTATTTCACTTGCCCACCCTCAGCCAGAGATATCAGTGTCATGTTACTGCTGTCTTGTTTGTCGTTGCACAGACGCAACGTTAAGAAGTTTGCCATAACTATCAGCAAGTCTCAGTCAAGTTAAGGGGGCTGGCCTTTGCTCAAGGGTTCCCAACATTATCAGTCAAGGGCAACCTCTGGTACCAGTCCAAGGTCTTCTCTGGACTGGTCAGACTCAGGATACTTTCCTCATACGGGCTATGGAACACCTATCTTGAGTCTTTCTGTCCTGCTGTGAACTTTTTTTTTTCCTTTGTGGAATGAGAGAGAGGTGTCATGGAATATGAAAGTGAGTGGCACTGCTGAACTTATTGGAGGTGAGAGGTGTCCTGAGTGAGTGATGAGGCAGAGGACTTGCAGAGTTAGTGGCTAAGCCTTGGCGGGAGGTGGATACAGTAGAAGAAGCAAAATGTGTGCGACATATTGGCGAGAAGGCAAAGGCACTTATGCTGACAGAGTGGTGAATGTCATTGACTTTCTTCTCACACTGTTGGGTATTTCTCTGGGTAACTGAGACACCTTTAACCCGAGTACAACCTTGGACCAGGCTGACACGGTGTGGGGTCGTGGCCTCCCATGGAACTCATCCAGCAGGATCTCCAGGACCTGGCCCACAAAGCAGGGCACCAATTTCCCCTTGTCTGCCATGGCCAGAACAAATATGAGCACCATGCAGGGCAGCTCGGGACTCACAATGCTTGTTCATATGTACAATATGCTTTTTTAAAGGTGGCCTGGTCTTTAGCAGGTATCCTGGAATTCACTGGCATCCCTTTAATGAGCTGTTCTGAGGACAGTGCACTGTATGAATGGCATGTAAATTGGATGTGAGAGATGCCACAGTGACACTGTGGGTGAATGAGGCAAATGTGGGAAGGTAGAGCAAGAGAATTTGCTGGGCATCACTGCGGCAACTTGACGCAACACTGGCTTAGCCAAAAAGATGCAAGATTCAGGCCCATTTTGTTCATGTGCCTTTCAACGAACAGTGGGGTAAAGCATTCCACACTGTAATCTTGTGTGGAAGCAGTGTGTTAATGTTGACTTGATGCATGAACTGCGATCTGAGATGAGAGAGGAAAGGGTTCCTCATTTTGGTTTCCTTGGACCCTTTATCTTCTTCCCGATTCTGTTCCAGCTTGAAAGCCTGTGGCTGGTGAATTTACAGGGATGGTCCAATTTTGTTAGTGACTGCAGCACCTCGCGAAAGCTACACAGCAGCGGGTAATTCCTGCAAACTGGGAAATCAGAACAAAATTATTTTATGGATAATTTTGAGCATTTGATTTTCAACCGAAAATGTGTTTGTTTTTGCCTCCAACCTTTGAGCAATGATGCTGAAATGAGAGATCAGCTTTCATGATTTTTATAAACCTGTGTTGTCTGTTACCCTCCCCGGGTGAATGCCAGTAAACATAATGATTGCAGCATGTACTGTTTCTGCAATCTACTTCTTCATTTCTCACTCGGTTTAACACAACAACATAAAATTGTATCAGGTGGCAAACAACGCTGTATCAGACTGAGGCTTGGTTATTACTTGCATTACTGAGGGCTGGCTGGACAGGTTTCACTCACTCACCTCTATTTGTTGTTCTCTGAACTCCAAGTCCTGCTTCTGAGTTTGTTGTTCTGAGATCACTCTGCCCATGTCTTTGAAACATTGACTTATACCTTTTCTCTTGAAACTTCGAGAAGGTTTGACTCCCATCCAGGAATTTGTGGCTTTAATATCATGCATCCATGGGTTGTACAGAGAAGTCACACCTGATTCCTTGTCCTCCCTTTGTCTAAAATTTAGTAGACTTGGTAACCAAGAAGGTCAAGTAGTATTTTCGCAGACCTTATCACCAGATTCCTGAACAGGCAGTGCCTGGTGCTGCCTGGCAGAGTGGGCTGTTGTTCTTGAGAAGTTGGCCAATTTTTCCCATCATCATTACTTTTCGTCATTAGTTGTTAACCACTCTGGTAGAGTGTTAGATTTAAGATGCTGTCATTCGAAAGGGATTTGGAAAGGGAACTACGAGGTCCTTGAGCGGGTTTGTTTTGACCTGGGCCAAAATTGCCCTGGCTGTCAAATACAAACAAAGGATTTAAAACGTCCTCAATTCAAGGGACTGACTCCGAGCTGGCTGGTCGCAGCTGGTGTACCAAGTACTAGTAAATAAAGGGTGACTTGGTGAGGGGATACCGGCTTCTGTGCAGTTATTTCAAAACCACAGAGTTTTGCTCACATCTTGTCCAAAATCAAACAATTACAACACTTATTACGTTGCAACTTGCTCAAACCAGAAGTTGTAAAGGTGGGAGGTACTTTGTTTGATAACGTTGATATCATTTTGAAGGGGATTTTTTTTTAAAACTAGCAGTCTGTGCAGCTGGTGCCTCAAGGAAGCCAAGGTTGCAGTCAAAAGATCAAACTTAACACTGCCTATAAAAATCTTCAAAATGTTTGAATATTTAAAACCATTAGACAACCTCGAGCCCAGTACTTCAATTTTTTTGCAAAACTACATTGGAAGTTGTCTGTTATGTCTTCCAGTTCCCGCAAGTTATAAATAATTGAAAAAAAAAACAAAGAACTATGGATGCTGTAAATCAGAAACTAAAACAAAAATTGCTGGGAAAGCTCAGCAGGTCTGGCAGCATCAGTGGAGAAAGAGAGTGAGTTGACGTTTCGGGGCAAGTCCAAAAGGTCTGAACTGACCCCATGTACCTCCAAGTTCCTCCGCCTGGCTGAGTTTGTTCTCACTTTGAACAACTTCCTTTAACTCCCCTCACTTTCTTCAGTTAAAAAATCACACAGCAGGTTATAGTCCAGGTTATAGTGTTCGATTTTTAACTTTTTACACCCAGCCCAACACCGACAGCTCCAAATCATTTTCTTCACGTCAAACGTATGGCCATCGTTACCTGCGTGGGCCCCAGTTCTTTGTGGGGTATGTGGAACGTACCTTGTTCCAGTCCCACTTTGGTCCCTACCCACAACTCTTTCTCCAGTATACTGATGATGTTGGTCCTGCTTTCCTCTCTCTTCTGGAATTGGAAAGGTTTATCAGTCACATTTTCTAATATCAACTTGCTCTCACCTTCACCTGGTCCATCTCTCACTCCTCCTTTCCCTTCCTCCACGTCTGTTTCCATTTCCAAGAATAGACTAGCCACCAATATCTTCTCCAAATCCACTCAGCCCCACAGTTACCTGTATTATGCATTCTCACACACTGCTTCCTATAGGGACTCCATCCCATTCTTCCAGTTCCTCTGTCTCCATCACATCTGTTTCGCTGAACCCAACTTTGAAAAGGGGGCCTCCGAAATATCCATCTTCTTCCTCTACCAAAGATTCCACAGTACCATGATTGACAGGGCCTTCAGCTGTGTCCAAACCCCCCATCTATTTCACCTCAGCCCTCACCTCTTCCCTTCTGTCTCACAACAGCAATAGGATGCCCCAGTCCTCAATTAACAACCAACTCGCATCCATATCGAAACAATCATTGGTTGCCATTTCGATCTCTTTCAACAGGGTGCCACTCGACACATATTCCCCTCCCTTGTCAGTCTTCAGTAGGAGCTGTTCCCTCCAGGACAACCTGGTCCACTTCTCATCTCTCCACACTGACTTGGGACATCCCTGTGCAATGTAAGAAGGTGCTACATTTGCCTGTTTACCTCATCTCTCCTCACCATCCCAGGTGCCAGACACACTTTCAAGGTGAGGCAGCATTTTATCTGCACATCACTCAACAAGCCTCCTGTATTAGCTACACACAATGTGGTCTCCTCTATACTGGGGAGAAGAAACACAGACTGGGCGATTGCTTTGTGGAACACTTACATTTTGTCTGCAAAACTGACCCTGAGTTTCCTGTTAACTGCCATTTCAACACACCACTGTGGTCCCTGGCCAACATTTCTGTCTCAGGCTTACTGCAGAGCTTCAGCAGAGCTCCAGCAGAGCTCAGCGCAAGCTGGAAGAACAGCACCTCATTTTCCGTTTGGTGACCCTGCAGCCTGCAGGACTCAATATCAAGGTCATAAATTTGAGAGCCTGAGCATCTTCTGTTATCTGCTTATATCAACACCTATTTCCACAAGTGCTACGACTACTACCATTGTCAACATACTAGTAGTCCAAATTAGCCAATGTTGATTCCCCCAGGCTGACCTGAATCCATTCCTTTGCCAAACTGTTGTTTTCTCTCTCCCCCTGGGCTTCATCATTTATGCTGAGTTCTGAAGAAGGGTCATGGCACCCGAAAATGGATTCTGCTTTCTTTCCATAGATGCTGCCAGATCTGAGTTTTCCCAGCAATTTGTTTTTAGAATCATAGACTCTCAGAGATGTACAGCATGGAAACAGACCCTTCAATCCAACTTGTCCATGCCGACCAGATATCCCAACCCAATCTAGTCCCATCTGCCAGCACCCAGCCCATATCCCTCCAAACTCTTCCTATTCGTATACACATCCAGATGCCTTTTAAATGTCGCAATTGTACTAGCCTCCACCACTTCGTCTGGCAGCTCATTCCATACACGTACCACCCTCTGCATGTAAAAAGTTGCCCCTTCGGTCTCTTTTATATCTTTCATCTCTCAACCTCTTGTTCTGGACTCCCCCAACCCAGGGAAAAAACTTTGTCTATTTATCCTATCCATGCCTCTCATGATTTTATAAATGTCTATGAGGTCATCCGTCAGCCTCTGACACTCCAGGGAAAACAGCCCTAGCCTATTCAACCTCTCCTTATAGCTCAAATCTTCCAACACTGGCAATATCCGAGTAAATCTTTTCTGAACCCTGTCAAGTTTCACAAGAACTTTCCGATTGGAAGGAGACCAGAATAGCATGCAATATTCCAAAAGTGGCTTTACCAATGTCCTGTACAGCCGCTACATGACCTCCCAACTCCTGTACTCAATACTCTGACCAATAAAGGAAAGCATACCAAATGCCTTCTTCACTATCCTATCTACCTGCAACTCCACTTTCAAGGATCTTTGAACCTGCACTCCAAGGTCTCTTTGTTCAGCAACACTCCCTAGAACCTTTACATTTGCTTTCCCAAAATGCAGCACCTCACATTTATCTCCATCTACCACTTCTCAGCCCTTTGGCCCATCTGATCAAGATCCTGTTGTAACCTGAGGTAACCTTCTTCGCTGTTCACTACACCTGCAATTTTGCTTTTAAATAATTGAAGCGCACACTCAAAATACTGTTGCTTCCTTGAATCAACTTCTTATAAAGCTCCGTGTAGGCTGATGGACTCACACAGTGGGGTGGATTTGCCAAGCAATCACAATCTCTTGGAAATTGCCACTTCGCTCTTTTTGTCAAAATGCCACAAGAGAGCTCTGTATTTCTGACAGGAGATTCCGATCAAGCCATACATTCATTCTGACAATTCCCCTTCTAGTGCAGAACTGTTGGCAAAAATCAAAGCATGCCCCCTTCTCCCCATCAAACATCTGCTGTAATCTGAGATTTAAAGGTCCAGGATTATGTACAGCCACTTTGACAGCGATTATCAAAATATAAGTGCATGAAGTAAATATGGAGGTGAGGATGCTCAGAGGAAGGTAAGGTGTCAGGTGAATAGAATATCATGTGGCTTGTGAGTAGAGTGCCAGTGAAGTTGGGTACCAGGCAAGTGATGGAGTGTCCAGGGTTGGTCAGTGCAGGTGAGAAATAACGGGTCGGGCAGGATGTTGGTTGGAACATTGGTGCAGGTGGTGAGGTGGAAAGAGCACTTGATGGGGAGCAGAGAGGGCGTGTAGGGTTCGTGTATCAGAGGTTGAGGTGAGTGACAGTGAGTGTGGGAAGGTACTGCCTGCATTTGAGAGGATGGCCAAGCATGAGCCTCGGTGGGAGGTAGGTGCAATGGCACAGTTAGGATGAGTTTGAGGTCGCAGCAAGAAGATGGTGGCACTTATTCCTTCCTGCGCTGTTAGGTATTTCTCTGAACTATTGACACTACAGTGACTGCATTCGCCACTTTGGACCAAACTGGCAGGTTCTGGTTCCAGGGTCTCCTCCAGGCGTTCTGAGGAAAGAGGCTGGCTCCCTTCTCCACCAGTCCAGTTCATCAGGCCTCTGACGTTCCTATGGGTGATGCAGGGTGATGCAGTGTGCCAACTCCCCTTTGTCAGCTCTGGGGACTTCAGGCTTGTGCAGCAACACATTGAAAGGCAATTCCTGACTTTCAGGCTTTGACCAAGTGTACGGCTGGCAGAGGTAGCACGAATCCCCAAAGGTCTTGACAGCGGCCATTGCCTCCACTGATGCTTTTTTAAGCAAAGATAGATTTTTGAACAGGAAGGGCAAGAAGGGTTATGGTGAGCAGGCATCTAAATGGAGCTGAGTCCACAAAAAGATCAGCCATGATCTAATTGAATGGCAGAGCAGGCTCAAAAGGTCAGATGGCCTCCTCCTGCTCCTATCCTTCTGCTGAACACAGGATAACCTGACAGCAGTGTTATAGAGGGGTCTAGCGTACAGCATAAAGTCAGCAGTGGAGAATAGCATGAAAGCATTAGCTGGAGAGAAACAGTCCAGAAATCTCACCCAAGTTCTGCTGAAGTTCAGTCCTTATGTTTGCCCTTTGCCAGTGGGGTGGTGCAGGAGATTGAACAGCTTTTTTTTAAACACAAAAGCAATGAGGTGATGACCAGTCAATCTAATATCTGTTGAGGGATGAGGATGAGTCACAACATAGCCTTTCTGCTGTCCTTTTGTTGAGAAAAAACAGGTCAGGCCAAGGTTCTCAACCAAAAGACAGCACGTCGACACTGAAACATGCCCTTTTCTACTGTATTGGAAGGCCACCCTTGGGAATTTTATGCTCAAATCCCTGTTGCAGGTTTCTAAAGTTGCAGGCTTCTCACTCAGATAAGAGTGTCCCTCCAGAATTCAGGCTGTACCTCTCCAGAGAGCAGGCAATCTGTTGAATGATGCACTCAGTCTATATGGAGAGGAGGTTAGAGAGTTGAGACTGCCAGTACAGGAGAGCCAGTGGGTTTGCAAAGCTCAGACGATAGTTTAACTGGGCCTTGTCAAGAGTGAGGTGTGGTATGAGAGATCATAATAACTTTGTCTGTTACTCAAGCCTTTCAGCTTGTTTCTTTAAGCTGAGCTCACTTTTCAACCCTGTATACACAGTAGACAGCTGGTGAAGACGTGAAATGAAGCTCTCTCCAACAAAGTCATACCTATCAGCATGGTGGCACAGTCAGGCAATTAGGAGAGCTGGTTGCATCGCCAGGAATAGATTTTGTTCATCTCTTTCAGATTGGTAAAATACTGTAATTTTTCAAAATCAATGTCCAAATAAATGAGCATTACAGCTACTGTGAGTATCTTACAAATGTCCTGAGTTAAGCCGTTTCTCAAAGTCTAGTTCATGAAATGAATCCTCAGCAGAAATTTTAGATTCCCAGCTCTCCTGTGTATATGCCTGTTCTTTCTGCCGGGAACACAGTAATTGCAATAGCTGCTTCTGACATGTAATTTCTCATTTTGTTTCATTTTCTGGCTGTTTTGAAAGCTAAAAGAGAGAGAAATTCTGTATGAATTTGATTGCCATGACCTCCTTAACAGCCTGATTACTCTATTGAAGGAGGTGACGTGGAACCCACTTTCTACTGAGGTGTGATTGGTAGAGAAAATGAGTTTGCTTCACTTTAAAGGGTCTGTGAACAGAATCCAACATTCATAGGATGAAAGACAGGGTCAGTGAGCAATGGTTAAATTTGCCATTTTTCCAAGTTCATACATAGTGTCTGCTCTTCTTTGGAAATGCTCTCTCCCTATAGATCAACAATGCTACAAGATAGCTTTAGGGGATTAATAAGATAACCCAGAGGGAAAAACCAGTAAGAGAAACAACAATACTTGGAAATTAACGGATTGGATTTGTTGGAGCTCTGTTGGGACCAGTATGTTGTCGAAGGAACATTTAGTCAGATGATAGTATTCTTGTTTTACACACACACACGTCACCTTTACTACTTGCAATGCAAGGTACTCAACCTTGAAGGGACAAGATTTGGAGATTTGGAGATGCTGGTGTTGGACTGGGGTGTACAAAGTTAACAATCACACAACACCAGGCTATAGTCCAACAGGTTTAATTGGAAGCACACTCGCTTCCAATTAAACCTGTTGGACTATAACCTGGTGTTGTGCGATTTTTAACTTAAAGGGACAACAGTTGCCTTTGTCCTGAGAGTCTGTCTTTTGGCAGTTGCAATCACGTTTTTCTATACAAATCACATCAATCACATATCAGTTTCTTCTTATTGACCAATTACATATTGATTGTCAAGCTTTGGTAACATAATAAACCAATCACATTGCACTTTGACTACATGGCGTTTAGCATTAGATCAATTACTTCAAACTTCTGCAACACAGGTTTAATGTGGTTTAGTTTCCTGTTGTCTCACTGTATTTGGACAAATTACAATAAGCTAGCATAGCTTGTGTATGTACCTGGCTACACGTTTATTTGTTAAGTGGAATCAGGTCTAATTAACTCTACCTCGTCGATATGTTTAGCTGCACATTTACTGTCTCCCCTCTTGAATAGCTTAGGTGACCAACTTTTAGGTTCTGGCCCCATGTTTGATACCTTACAAATTCCTCCCTTTTTGTCCCGAAGGGAGTTAGAAGTTATCTTCTGGGATGATCACTGCTGGACCATGGCGTTGACCATAGCCTTTTCACAAAACTGGTACAAAGTGTTGAAATGCACCCGATCAGGACCAAGACCATCATGATCAAGACCAGTATCCGATACACTACTGAGTGACTGAGCTTCCCCAATTCCCCAGGGTGACTTTAAGCCAGCCTATTAAGCTCCTGAAGCCAGGGAGCTGCCTTAGCAAGTAGTCAGTGTGGCATGAGTTTTTCCCTCTGGAAAGGGACTTCCTGTTGAACAGGTGATGTACCTTAAGGGCAACAGTGAAGGGTCATTGAATTGAAACTTTACCTCTGTGCTGAATGTTCCCAGCATGGCATGGATGTTGGCGTGAAAGTTGAGACAAACACATGAGATTCCTATATCAGCAACAAAGTCTATGCCCCACAGGGATAGAAACAAAGTCAATCTCCCTCTCCTCTTTTACATAGAAAATAAAGTTACCTCCCCAACAGCATCCACAGTAGAGGTACGGCAAGGGGTTAGCCACAGGCTAAAGCTCTCTCTTGACTGGGCGGCTGGGCTGGGTTTAAAAGTTGGTGTGGTGCCTGAATCCTAAGAGCTCATGGCAGTGGCCACAACTTGTGCCTATGGGAAAGAGAG
This sequence comes from Chiloscyllium punctatum, assembly GCF_047496795.1. NCBI lineage: Eukaryota > Metazoa > Chordata > Chondrichthyes > Orectolobiformes > Hemiscylliidae > Chiloscyllium > Chiloscyllium punctatum. Next base: position 11,971,520 of record NC_092773.1, read on the forward strand.
GATATGATGAGCAGGACGTCTTAGGGAAGTGCTGCATAGCAGGCAGTGAAGAAAACTAATGGCATGCTGGCCTTCATAACAAGAGGAATTGAGTATAGGAGCAAAGAGGTCCTTCTGCAGCTGTACAGGGCCCTGGTGAGACTGCACCTGGAGTATTGTGTGCAGTTTTGGTCTCCAAATTTGAGGAAGGACTTTTTGGCTATTGAGGGAATGCAGCGTAGGTTCACAAAGTCAATTCCTGGAACGGCAGGACTATCATATGTTGAAAGATTGGAGCAACTGGGCTTGTATACCCTTGAGTTTACAAGGATGAGAGGGGATCTGATTGAGATGTATACAATTATTAATGGATTGGACCCACTGGAGGCAGGAAGCATGTTTCCGCTGATGGGTGAGTCCAGAACCAGAGGACACAGTTTAAAAATAAGGGGTAGGCCATTTAGAACAGCATTGAGGAGAAACTTCACCCAGAGAGTGGTCGATATATGGAATGCTCTGCCCAAGAAGACAGTGGAGGCTAAGTCTCTGGACACTTTCAAGAAAGAGATGGATAGAGCTCTTGGAGATAGTGGAATCAAGGGTTATGGGGATAAGGCAGGAATAGGATACTGATTGTGGATGATTAGCCATGATCATAATGAATGGTTGTGCTAGTTTGAAGGACCGAACGGCCTTCTCCCGCACCTATTATCTGTTGGGACATGTGCTGCATAGGTAACAAGGCTGCATTGATGACAAGGACAATCCTACGAGAGATGAATCAGGTTCTTGAAGAAAAGCCCTCTTGTAAACTCATCCTTGGCCTCCTCCATTGCCATAATGAATCAGACTGCACATTGGAAGAACAACAACTCATCTTCCATCTGGGAAGTCTTCAGCCTCGAGGACTCAACATTGAGTTCTCCAATTTCAAATAACCTCCCTTCCCATCACCCGACTCTCTTCCCAGCCCCTCCCCCTTCCTTTCATTCCTCTCTTCGACCCTGCATTCCAGCCACCAACTGGATTCATTCTTCCCATCGACCAACCAAGTTGTACCCTCTCTCTGTGTTAACCTACCCCCACTTCACCACCCTACAATCACCCCCCCCCCCCAACCCATTTATCTACAGTTCCCCTTACACCCATCCCCAGTCCTGAAGCAGGGTTATACCCGAAACATTGACTTCTCCACCTCCTAATGCTGCTTGGCTTGCTTGGCCTCCTTCCTGTCTAAAAAGAACAAAATGCTGATTTCTAATAAACCTTAGCTCTCTGTTTCTTGCTTCCCAGCCAACTTCTGGCCTGCTGAATGTTTCTAGCATTTGTACTTTAATTTCAGACTTCCAGGATCCATAGTGTTTTGTTCCTTTATAAATAGGGAGGGAGGTCTGTGATTCAGGATCTAAAATAGATCTCAGGTTATCCCCAAAGTGGAAAGATTCAGTGCAAGTCACACATTGATAGTTCTGAAGGTTAGATTCATAGAGGTATACAGCATAGAAAAAAATGCCCTTCAACCCATCAAGCGTGTGCCAGTCAAATATACCCACCGACCTACTTTAATCCAATTTTCTAGCACTTGGCCCCTTGATATGTATGTCTTCGCATTGCAAGTGACATCTATATCATTCTTAAATGTTATGAGGTTTTCTGCCCCAACCACCCTCACAGGCGATGAGTTCCAGATTCCCACCATGATCTGGGTGGAAAAAAAATTTTCTCACATCTCCTCAAAACCTCCTGCACCTAGCTTAAATCTATGACCCCTTGTCATTGATCCTTACACCAAGGTTAAAAGTTTCTTCCTGTCTACTCTATCCGTGCCCCTCAATTTTATACATCTCATTCATACCCTCTGAGTGTCTTCTGTTTCAGGGAAAACAATTCAGTCCATATCCAATTTGTTTTCATTACTAAAACTCTCCAGCCCAGCCAAGATCCTGGTAAATCTCATCTGCACTCTTTCCTGTTCAATCACGACAATGTGAATTCCAGAGCTGCATGTGTTAGTGTAGTTGTGGCCTAAAACAACATTGAATACCTCTGTGCTGGAAATTAGCCTGCTCTTAAATTCTACGCCTTGGCTAATAAAGCAAGTATCTCACGTGCCTCCTTAACCACTCTGGGGTTTTTGAGAGAAATGGGGATAACTACAACAAGAATCAAACAAGAGGTGGATTAGTCACTCTTGGCCAATGAAGGGTTTGATTTTGTTGTCTCCAGTTCACAGCAGAAATCCTTAACTTTTCCCTCAATCAGACAGCTTAGTCAATATACTCTGTGGGTCTTTTCAGCTACCTTCTCTTCAAGGTGTATATCTTTTTTGGGCAGTGTTGAGGAAACCTGTCCTCATCTGTTGACAGGAGATGAAACTGGAATAAGATTCATTCTCCATTGCTCACAGCCTTTAACTTGACAAAAACAAAAATACTTATCAAGTATGTTTTCTGGTGAGCGAAGGCTTATTAGAAACCTTGACTTATGTCTTCGGTCTGGCCAGCAGGAACAAATAGGGAATTAGGAATGGGCAATAAATGCTGGCCTGGATCAGTCCATGATCGAATATTCTTTAAAAAAATGCTCAATAAACATTGATTTTCAAATTTATTGCATGTCACCAGATGCTTTTCTTTGGTGATATATGATACATTTATTCCTCATGATTTTCTCTTCCTTTCCACCACACGCTTTAGGTTTCATCAGCCTTCCCAATTACTCACTCTCTGGGCAGGATCTTGTGCTCCCAGATGGAACGAGGCAAGACATGGGAATTTCATTTAATTAGGGAGAGGTGGAATATAGCGGATCGTTACCATCCTGAATCCTGGCCTTGCAGCCTTCACTGGAATTAAGTTTGGACAGCATTGCCTATTATCAACCTTTCCACCCCGTCATCATTGAAGCCCTGAAGTGGGCAATTACGAGGTTCAACCTGCTGCTTGTGAGATTAACCTAGCTGCAAGTGGGTCTGCCGACATTTGGACTTGGCGCAATTGGAAAGAGCATGGACAGCCGTGGCCTGGTAAAGAGAATGGCTCTCATCCAAGGCACTCACTACCTGATTGAGGGCATGGACATTGGGGCAGGGGGTGTGTCTGAGAGCCACACCTCAGCAACTCACGTTTGACCTGTTATTGACCAGACCAGATCAGACTCCCTCAAATTATTTTGAGAAGGTAGCCTAGACTCTTTACGTTTTCTTATTTTTAAGATAAATGTAAAGTGCTGTATTCCAGATATAATGCAGCTGGTCAAAGTACTTCGTGTACAGCTAAAACATAATTTATTAAAAAACTATAGTTAAAGTACAAGCGAAGAAAGAAGAATTGACAAATAGACAAGGGTAGGTGAGGATCTGGAAACAATCATTATCACGAAAGAGGTAGTGTTGGGCAAGCTAATGGAGCTAAGGGTAAAACAAGTCTCCTGGCCCTGACAGAATGCATCCCAGGGTACTAAAAGAGGTGGCAGGAGAAATGGCCAATGCACTCAAGGTAAGTTTCCAGAATTCTCTGGACTCTGGAGCTGTTCCAGCAGATTGGAAAACAGCAAATGTAATGCTACTGTTTAAAAAAGGTAGACAAACGATTATAGACCGGTTAGCTTAACCTCTGTAGTGTGGAAAATCCTTGAGTCTGTTATCAAGGAAGAAATAACGAGGCATCTAATTAGAAATTGCCCTGTAAGGCAGACACAGCATGGGTTCATGAAGGGTAGGTCATGCTTAACTGATCAACTGGAATTCTATGAAGACATTACGAGCACGACAGACAATGGAGACCCAGTAGACGTGGTGTATTTCCAAAGGCCTTTAACAAGCAGCCGCACAAAAGGCAGCTGCATTAGGTAAAGATGCATGGTGTTACAGGTAAAGTATTAGTATGGACAGAGGATTGGTTAACTAATAGGAGGCAAAGAGTGGGAATAAATGAGTGCTTTTCTGGTTGACAGTCATTCCGAGCAGTGTGCCTCAGGGATCAGTGTTGGGACTGCAATTATTGACACGTTATAGAGATGATTTGGAGTTGTGGACCATGTGTAGTATGTCAAAGTTTGTAGATGACACTAAGATGAGTGGTAGAGCCAAGTGTGCAGAGGAATGTGAAACTTTGCAGAGGAACATAGATAGAACAAGTGAGCGGGCAAAGGTCTGGCAAATGGAGTACAATATTAATAAATGTTAAGTCATCCATTTGGTAAGAATAACAGTAAAAAGGCCTACTGTTTGAATGGTAAGAAATTACTGTGCATAGGGACCTGTGTCAATACGCATGAATCAGAGAAGGTTGGTCTGCAGGTGCAACAGGTAATGATAAAGGCAAATGGAATTTTGTCCTTCATTGCGCAAGGGATTGAGAGTGTAAAAGCAGGGGGGTTATGTTGCAGCTGTATCGGGTGCTGGTGACGCCACACCTGGAGTTGTGTGTGTAGTTTTGGTCTCCTTACTTGAAAAAGGATGTACTTTCACGAGAGGGGGGAACAGAGAAGGTGCACGAGGTTGATTCCAGAGTTGACGGGGTTGGCTTATGAGGAGAGACTGAGTAGATGGGGATTATATTTATTGGAATTCAGAAGAATGACGGGAGGGCAACTTGTAGAAACATATAAAATAATGAAGGGAATAGATAAGATAGAAATAGAGATGATGTTTCCATTGGCAGGTGAAACTAGGACAAGAGGGCATCACCTCAAAATTAGCGGCAGCAGATTTAGGACTGAATTGAGAAGGAACTTCTTACCCTAGAGGGTTGTGAATTTGGAATTCCCTGCCCAGTGAAGTGGTTGAGACTTCCTCAGCAAAACTTTTTAAAACTAAGATAGATAAATTTTTTGAACAGTAAAGGAATTAAGGGTTATAGTGAGGGGGCAGATAAGTAGAGCTGAGGACGTGAAAAGATCAGCCGTGATCTTATTGAATGGCAGAGCAGGCTCAAAGGGCCAGGTGGCCTACTCCTGCTCTGAGTTCTTATGTAATTCAGAATAATTTAACTTCACTGAAAAACTTAACCGATGACTGTCACAGCAACTGTTACTAATTAACTGTTGTAGTGTAGTAAGATTCCAGGAACACACCGTTTGGCAAAAAGATAAAATCAGGAAAACAGCTTTTGTTTCAAATGCAATCTGGCAGTCTTGGAAGAGAACCCCCAGGTTTTACCTGTAATCGACAGAGGTAAAAATAGCTTCCACTTCTTCAAGTCCACAGCAGCAACTGCTTAAAGCTAAACCTAAAAACTGGAAAAAAAACTAGAAATCCTGGTCTGACGCAGCTGGGCACACCCATCCAGGCTGCTTCTATTGTTCCAATTTTAAAACATACTCACAAGCTGTTTACTCCAGTGGTTTTGGTAGGCTTCTCCATGCCTCTGCTTTACAACCTCTCTCAAAAAGAAAACCAGGGCAAAATAATCCCTTAAAGCCACAGCATTGTCACAGACCTCCTTTCTCTCTGTCTCCCAGCTACCCTCAATGCTGGAGACATATTCCATCACATTTCACCTTGCTCCTTGATCTTTGATCTTTGATTTTGACAGCTTTTGTGATAACTGCCATAGTCTCCTGTTTGGTGCTGCCAAGTGCAATGATTTGCGAGCAGTTCCTGTCAGGCTTTTGTGCATTCTCAGAGCAAACTGCCTGTTGTGGTTCCACAGTCACTGTGGATTTTTCTCTCACTCCTAGCAAAGTAAATGTTCCGGTCTTTTATCTCACAACCTCTAACCTGCAACATGTACAGGGCCAAATCTTCTGTGCAAGACTGGCAGAGACATCAAAGGAACCTTGCACACCACCTGCCAAACTGCACACCCGCACTATAGCCACAGACCGGCTCTCAAATGAAAAAGCAATTTAATTATCTTTTTACCTTCAAAACACCATTTGTTTTTATGAACAATTTACATGTTTATTACATATACTTGCCATCTCTTCAGACTTTCTGGGCTCTGTTAAGGAACCCCTATGTCGATAAACCACTCTTGATTTATTTTTTTAAATCTCCGACTGACACAATTAATTTAAACAATTTCTTGAGATAAATGGGGACCTTTTGGCAATATGTAAAGATCAAAGACAGGTCAGTCATTATTTCAGTTTCCTCCGATCTACTTTGACATTTATTGAATAAACACAACTTTACATTTTAACTAATTAATTCAGGTGATATTGATTTAATTTTACAGTGTTATACTGTTTTTCCAGGCAGATTTTCCATTTATCTTACATTTAACATTTTTAACTCCAACCTAGAAGTTACATGTTCAACACTTACACCCTAAAACAGATGAATTTTGGATTCAGATATACATAACATAACACAACACCGTCATAGAATGCCGACAGTGTTGAAGCAGGCCATTCAGCCTGTCAAATCCACACAGATCCTTCAAAAAGCATCCCATCCAGACTCCCTCCGCTACCCTTGAAGCATAACCTTGCATTTATTATAGCAAATTCATCTAACCTGCACATTTTTGGACAGTTGGAGGAAACCCATACAGACATGGAGAGAACGTGCAAACGCCACACAGGCAGTCGCCTAAGGGTGGAATCGAACTTGGATCCCTGGTGCTGTAAGGCAGCAGTGCTAGCCACTCTGCCACCCACAGTCAGTTTTGTTCTTTCTCTCATTATCACTCTCCCTGTCCTTTTTCTCTCTTTCTCACTACCTTTCTCTCTTCCCCTCTCTGATACTGAAATCAATTAGAGCATTGACAAAATTTCTGAGTGAGTACACCTGAGGATCAGTTGTAGTCATGCTATGGTACTGACACATGACGATTTTATTTGTAAATGTGGGCTGGTGTTAAGAATGCAATAACCAATTAATTCCGGGATGAAAAGACAATATAGTTTTCAACACTTGCTTTGCAGTGAAGAATGTTAATATTGATGAAAAGAAAGATATGCTGCCTTTCATCTTAACATCAGCAGGACAAATGAAAAAAAAATGCCAATTTTGTTTCATTTTTATAGGTGAGGGGAGGAAATGAGTCAGCATAACTCAAAGACATTCCAGTTCAAATTTCAGAGACCACATGATGCAGTCAGAGTCCTCAATACTGCAAAACGCATAATCCAGATGTGCTTCTCAGCTTGGAGACATAGCGACAGAGTTGAAATGGTGTCAGAGACAGGAAGCTTCAGGGCAGGAACGATTTGTTATTGGAGTAATTTTTGACAACTATAAGGCTGAATTAATTGACGTGCTTCTGAAACGTCCTGATGGATGGTTTCTACTTCGCTATCACTGAATTTAATTCGAATCTTTTTGTTCTGGAGTGCTCAAAGCCAGTTTGATTCCAGGTCAATCACTCTCTGGCACCAATTTGTCAGTCTATCCTTAGCAACAATGTGGATTCATAAAGCACCTTTAATAAGTAAGCATCTCAAGCTGCTTCACTGGAGTGTTATTGGAAAATAAATGACATTGAAGCCCTCCTGGAAATACTGAGGCACATGTCTCTCCGACCACATCTGGACTTAAGTTTTAAGAAGCAGCTGAAATTCAGAGATGTTTATGGAAGAAACTGCATTTTTTAGGGCCTACGCAACTGCAGGCAAATTCGTCAGTGTCGGTGCAGTCAAAAGCAGGAAAGTTAAAGATGTCAGAGAATTTGAGGGTCTGGGTGACAGCAAACAGTTACAGGGTTGGAGGAGTACAATACAGAGAGAGGCTAAGTCACGTGCAGGTTGAAAACAAAAAGAAGGATGATTTACACATTGTGTATTGCTCAACATGTCACAATTGGTGAGAGGTTTTTCTACCACATTGAATCTATTCCCATTCAGAACATTATAAACTTGAAGCAAGGTTACTGAAGTACATGGAATTTCAGCACACATTTCTCTTCTGTGTTATCAAGATGTGCCAGAAGTTCTCTTCTCTTATTTGGATTTCTGGTATAATATCCTGAATGCATACTCTCTTGGACAGTTAGACTTACAACAGCATTCCATGGATGTTTTAAATTTGACCAGTCTCTGGATGCAGGATTATTTAATTTGATCTGTTAATTCAAAATAACAGGCAAACTGATTCACTATTTTCTGGGTTTTTTGCATTTGTTAGATTACTGGTGAAATTGGTCGATTTGTTCAAAAGTAATTTTTGTGCAAGCTGTTGAACATTTGTTTGTTCAGCTGGAGGCCATTTGATTTGCTGTGCAGTGTAAACTCCACTAATCCTAATCCCAGTTTCTTGTGTTTTCTTCTATTCTGTGATAGAAAGTATGTGACTTATGTATCTGTCTGAATATCACTTAGAAACCAGAAGAAGTGGTGGATGCAGTTACAGTTAAAACATTTCAAAGACACTTGGACAGGGACATGAATAGGAAAGGCTTAAATGGAAATGTGCCAAATGCAGGCAAATGGGAAACTTGGTTGGCATGGGTGGGTTGGACCGAAGGGTCTGTTTCCATGCTGTATGAGTCTAAATACAATTTATTTGAGATATTGGGTTTTGAATTTGTGGGTTTTGGTCTGTGTATATGGAAGAGTTTAATTATTAACTTGCCAGAAGTTCTGGAGTGACTGTATTTTTTAAACTAGTGTGGGAGAGAGAGAACTCCTAGGGTGATAATGGATTTGTTTGCATTAGGCGAGTTTCATAGGTCAATAGACTGAACACAGAAAAGCGCTTGTTTGCTTTCAATAAGAAGGATGAGGAATTGATTTTTATTTTAACTTTGGGATCAGTTTTAACACTGGAAGAAATCAACAACAAACCAGAATTTCAGAAGAGTCAGGGGACAGAGATGAGTGTAATGGCCGTCAGGAAGGAGAAGGTGCTGGGAAAGCTGAAAGATCTGAAGGTGGACAAGTGCTCTGACCAGATAGACTACACTCCAGAGTTATGAAGGAGCCAGCTGCGGAGATTGTGGAAACATTGGTGGTGATCCTTCAGAAAATCCTGGAGTCAGAGAGGGTGCAAAAGGAGTGGAAAATGGCTCAAGTCCCACCTGTGTTAAAGTAGGGAGGGACACAGGAGACAGGAAACTGTAGGTTAGCCTGACATCAGTCATTGATAGGATTTTAGACTTTATGGAGTACTTGGAAATACAGCATAATCAGGGTTGAGTCAACATGACTTTGTCAAGGTGAGGTCATGCCTGGCAAATCTGTTAGAAAACCTTGAGGACGTAACGAGCAAGTTAGGCCAAGTAGAACCAGTGGACACGATCTATTCAGATTTCCAGAAGGCCTTTGACAAGTTGCTGCACAGGAGACTGTGAGAAGATTACAGCCCATGTGGTGAGGGCAAGGTGCCAGCATAGATAGAGTATTGGCTAATTTGCAGAGAGCAGAGAGTAGGGATAAAGAGACCTTTTTCAGGACAGCAGTCAGTGTTTTCCATTTGTGACCCCAACTATTCATGTTATACTTTAAAGATCTGTACAAAGGAACTGAAGGCATTGTATTGAAGTTTTCAAAATAGCTGGAGTATGCTGAGCAACCAGCGAGGCTGCAGAAGAACTTGAACAGGCTAGGAGAGTGTGCAAAGAAGTGGCAGATGGAAGACAATGTGGAAAAGTGAGGTTCTGCGTATTGGTGGAAAGAATAAATTAGTTTTCTCTTCTCTCAGTCAGGAAAAGCTGAGAAACCTGAAACACGAAGGAACTTAAGTTCAGAATTCCACAGTGGCTTCATGGTTAACACCGCTGCCTCACAGTGCTAGGGACCCAGGTTCAATTCCAGACCTGGCAGACTGTCTCTTTGGTGTTTACATATTCTTGTGCCTGTCTGGGGTTTCTGCTGGGTGCTCCAGTGTCTTTGCACTATCCAGAGATGTGTAGATTTGGTGGATTGGCCATGCTAAATTGCCCCATAATGTCCAAGAACGTGTCGGTCAGGTGGATTTGCCATGGTAATTGCAGGGCTACAGGATAGGATGTGAAGTCTGGGTCTGGATGGGATAGTCTTCAGAGGGTTGGTGCAGACCTGATGGGTTGAATGTCCTCTTTCCCACTGTCAAGATTCTGTGATTCTCATAAGGTTAACATGCAGGAAGTCAGGCGCAATTCATTTTGAGAGATCAAGAATACAAGCACAGGGATATCTTATTGAGTCTGTATAAGGCTCCGATCAGACTGCATTTGGGATTCAGTGAGCAGTTTTGGTTCCCGTATTTAAGGAAAGATGCATTGGCGTTGGAGGGGTCCAGAGGAGATTTGCAAGAATGATCCCTGAGTTGAACAGACTCTGGGTCTGTACACATTCTGTACACAATGCAAAATGGAGGTGGAGGTGGTGGTGGTGGGGGTGAGGGTGAGATCTCATTGATATGTTCAGAATACAGAGAGATCTGGGTTGGGTGGACGTGGACAAGATGTTTTCATTAGAAGGACAGACTCTGACCCAAGGGCTCGGTTTCAGAGTGAACGGACAACCCTTTCGAACTCAGGTGAAGAGAAATTTCTTCAGCTAGCAGATGGTAAATCTGTGGAACTCATTGCTGCAGAAGGCTGTGGACGTCAAGCCATTTCAGATAGAGATAGATGGTTTCTTGATTGTTTAAGGGATGAAGGGTTACAGGGAGAAGGGAGGAGGATGAGGAACAAGTTAGCCACGATTGAGTGGCAGAGCAGACGCAAGAGGCCGGATGGCCTTATTCTACTCCTATGTCTTATAGTCTTTTATTGTTAAAATGAAAGCTGCAGCATTGCATGCTGGTATTTCAATGAAATAACAATAGAACAAATCTGACTTGTCCAGGAATATCTCAACGAATATGCTACAAACTCTTTCGTAGTCCTATTTGACCTTTAACAGGTATCCCCTCAGTTTTCTCCTTGACCACGAAGTATTGAATTTTAACCTTTCAGATACGTTAGCCACCATTGCTACCAAGCGGGCAACAGTTTATACTTTATCCATTTTCTTTCCTATCAGCTTCTGTTGATTGGTGATAATGATGATCATATAGTTTGAATCCACCTGGCTTTTTACCCTGCTTGTCGACTGTTAAACTTAAGGCAGTTTGCTCAGTTGCAGACTGAAAAAAAAAGTGTAAATGTTTGCAAAGACGAGTAGCATCAGGGCAATGTGAAGCTGCAGACAATCAAAGTTGGGTACCAGAAGAGAAAATTGCTTGGAATGGCAATACATGAATTGGGAAGGGCAAAAATACAAATGGAAAAAATCACAGCCGCTGTTGGTGGAGCGAAATTGATTTATTTGCATATATTGTCGTGATGTTTTGGCATTTGGGAAATTGCCAGAAAGATTAAGCATTGTTTCAGCTTAAAAAGTGGGTAATGCCTTTTAATTTTTGCTACACAGGATTTGCATTATGTTGTAATAGCTCACCATCTGCTATCGGCAACATTTGTGCTTAAAATGCAGTTCGGCATAATTTAGTGCAGAGTGATCAGCAACTTCAATAAAAATGGAAAAAAATGTTTCTGTTCTGCATAAACTTTAAATCCCACAGACAACTATAAAATATCTCAAAGATGAATATTTTGCAATCGTATTTTTAACCAGTTAAGCAAGGACATCCTGTTGGAACTTTCCACTATATCTTTTGTCCAATATTATGCATTCAGATGACAAAAGCCTAAAACTATATGGTCATTTGTGCCTTACTGTTGTGCACCAGCAATCTCACCCTCCGCAGGGCGACATTGACAGAGGATGCAGAAAAGAACAAACTTGGACTGGGAATAAGATTTGAGAAGATTTTGAAAGCTCCAAGAAGCTTCAAAAAATCATGGTTGATGGAAACATAAATAAGTTCTGACTGGTACAGATAATTGGAAATGACTTTTCAAGCATCAGTGTCAACGATAGTACCATTTATTTGGTATGGGTGCATTTGCTTAATGAAATAACGTGGTCAAACATTCTGATAAACTTGAGTTTGAGGAATTTCAATTACTGTTCCTGTGCAAAAATATAAATGGTATTGAGGTAGGAGTTGGAAATGGAAGAATGATTTGCATTTCTGTGTCCCAAAGTGTTCCAAAACTATGAAATATATTTTAAATATCGTCACTATTGCGATATAAGAAACATGATGACCAACTTGCATGCACTCGGTTCTGACAGACAGCAACATAATACGACCAGATAATCAGTTTCATGTGATATTGATTGAAGATTAAGTAATGACCGAGAGTCCTGGGGTCAAGTCTACACTCTTTTTCATATTCCTGTCATGGATCTTTCATTTCTGTTTGAGAGAAGGAAAGGGTCTTGATTCAACTTCTTGACTGAAAGACAGCCTCTCTGATCATGCAATCCACAGATTTCATGTTGTTGAAGTAGGACTTGAATGGACAGCTTCTAATTTGGAGGTGAAAGTGATACCAATCGAGGCACAGCTGGAAGCAGAGCAGGTGTTGCATTGATAGCTTTCAAGCAGGCACATGGAAATGGTCGATGTTATGTATGTTATAAATTGGTCATCTTTTACTGGTTCATACTCCTGCTATTTACAGTTCACTTAGTATAATTTAAATTAGAATATATTGTTAATAATAGCATGTGAGCTGTTTGAACACTGGTGTATTATTTGACTAAGTTAGCAATAATCTTTTGAAGACTCTTCTTTCATGTTAACCTAGCACCATTGTGCTTGGGAAAAGCAGAGATTGTGTCTGTGAAAGTTAAAGTTGCATTTTTAAAAAAATTAAAAATCAGAGGTGGGCACCACCTTCAATGGCAAGATTAACATTTGTTTCCCTAATGGCCCTCGAGAAGGTAACGGTGATTGCATGTTTCAAACATTTACATTTACACAATGGCATGCAAATCTTCAGATGTTCTAAAACACTTCACAGGTCAGGCAGCATCCAAGGAGCAGGAGAATCGACGTTTCGGGCTTGAGCCCTTCTTCAGGAATGAGGAAGGTGTGTCCAGCAGGCTAAGATAAAAGGTAGGTAGGAGGGACTTGGGGGAGGGGTGTTTTTTGTCCGCAATTTCCCCCCCACCCAGACGTGATCAACGATGCCCTCCACCACATCTCCTCCACTTCCCGCTCCTCCGCCCTTGAGCCCCGCCCTTCCAATCGCCACCAGGACAGAACCCCACTGGTCCTCACCTGCCGCCCCAACAACCTCCATATACATCGTATCATCCGTCGTCATTTCCGTCACCTCCAAACTGACCCCACCACCAGGGATATATTTCCCTCCCCTCCCCTATCAGCGTTCTGAAAAGACCACTCCCTCCATAACTCTCTCCAGGTCCACACCCCCCACCAACCCAACCTCCACTCCCGGCACCTTCCCCTGCAACCGCAAGAAAAGCAAAACTTGCGCCCACGCCTCCCCCCTTGCTTCCCTCCAAGGCCCCAAGGGATCCTTCCATATCCGCCACAAATTCACCTGCACCTCCACACACATCATTTACTGCATCCGATGCACCCGTTGTGGCCTCCTCTATGTTGGGGAGACAGGCCCCCTACATGCGGAACGTTTCAGAGAACACCTCTGGGACACCCGCACCAACCAACCCAACCACTCCGTGGCTCAACACTTCAACTCCCCCTCCCACTCCACCAAGGACGTGCAGGTCCTTGGACTCCTCCATCGCCAGACCATAGCAACACGACGGCTGGAGGAAGAGCGCCTCATCTTCCGCCTAGGAACCCTCCAACCACAAGGGATGAACTCAGATTTCTCCAGTTTCCTCATTTCCCCTCCCACCACCTTGTCTCAGTCCCAACCCTCGAACTCAGCACCTCCTTCCTAACCTGCAATCTTCTTCCTGACTTCTCCGCGCCCACCCCAACTCTGGCCTATCACCCTCACCTTGACCTCCTTCCACCTATCACATTTCCAACACCCCTCCCCCAAGTCCCTCCTCCCTACCTTTTATCTTAGCCTGCTGGACACACTTTCCTCATTCCTGAAGAAGGGCTCATGCCCAAAACGTCGATTCTCCTGCTCCTTGGATGCTGCCTGACCTGCTACGCTTTTCCAGCACCACATTTTCAGTTCTGATCTCCAGCATCTGCAGCCCTCACTTTCTCCTAAAACACCTCACAGTCAATTACATGCTTTTGTAGTGTCATCACCATTTCAATATAATGTACAGCAACAAAAGGATATCACAGAGTCACCATCAATAAGTGAACTCCTGAAAAAAAGATAATGGCACCTATGTTAATGGTAAGGTAGGTTCCAAGCAGAGTACTTGAATTACGTGCAAGTATACTCGCTATCAAATTAAATTCTGATTTTAAATTAGACTAACCGATTTACCTATTTTCTTCCTGAACCCGAGAATCAAGCAGATGTGATGCACACTGGCAATGATGCAATTTCAGGGTGGATTTGTCAGTGCCAGTGTCAAAATTAAGTTTGGAGGAGCAAGGCGGTGTTTTAATGTTGATTTCGCGCAAAGTTTTGGTGATTCTTCCTTTGAATTGTGCCTGAGCACACTCAGGAGAAAGAGGGACATGCTGTTGTTCTGAAACAGGAAGCAGAAACCTAATATTCCGAGTGCCTTTGGAGGAGGTGCAGGAGAGGACCTGGACTTCCTGGTCTTGGGTACAGTGCAGGAAACAATTCAACAAATAACCAGGTCAGGAGAAATGAGCACTGAATGATTGACTTGCTCTGAACAAACAACCCAACCCATCTCCATCTTGCCAAGTATACTTCATCACAGCAGTCCTCGTACCCATCTTGTCTTCAGCAATACGCAGACTTCACTTTATGTTACTCCTTACTTCTACATTTATTCATCCTGTATATTGACTGTAGTGTGATCGATGCCCTCACCGAACGCACTGTTCTTTCTTTCACCTCGGAGAAGAGCATGCAAAGTATGAGAGGAAGGTCTACCATAAATAATCCAGTTCATCACTGCGGAGACCAGAGTCACAGAGATAAGTATCATGTTCGAATCCATCTCAGTGGATTTTGTAAACACTGAGAATTTGCATATATTTTGTGATAGTATTTTTAAGAATAGTCTTGACACACAGGCCAACTTCATTTCATCAATGACTCGATTATGAGAAAGCAGAGTCTGGCAATTGTCAAGAAAGTTATTTTTTAGGATTATTTGATGTGACTTTCTTCAGTCTTGCAAAGTCTTCATATGCAGAACAAGAGCCTCTGGGCACGCAGGATGACAATTGCTGAGGGGTGTTTATTCATTCTGAGGATGCACCATCCCAGCCCATATAGCCATGTGAGTTCACACACTTTGATGAGCCCAGTTAGACAATTAGTTTGGTTTTCACCTGCTGATTCATTATTCACAAGTGAGCACAATAGAAATGGATGAGGTAATACAAAACTCTTTCTGTTAACCACTTGAAGTTTTGAGATTATTTTGTTACCACCCATCTCTGCAGAGGTTAAAGGTTTAACCAGGTGGTCTGAGTTGACTGAGTTTAATTCATTGCCACAGAAAGCTTTGATTGTCTAAGGGATCAAGGGTTATGGGCAGAAAGCAGGAGAATGGGGTTGAGAAACTTATCAGCCATGATTGAAGGCAGAGTAGACTTGATGGGCTGAATAGCCTAGTTTCTGCTCCTGTGTCTTATGGACTTGTTCCTGGATGAATGAAGTGGAATTGTCCAAGGACAGCAGATGTAATGTATTCTGGATTAGTGGTGCTGGAAGAGCATAGCAGTTCAGGCAGCATCCAACGAGCAGCGAAATCAACGTTTCGGGCAAAAGCCCTAGGCTCTGATGGTATGTGTTGTGCAACACAACCTGAAAATGTTTTGTTTTGATCCTGAGTCAAATATCCAGGTTGTGAAGGAAAAGACTTATCCATTTCTGACATTTTTTCATGACAGTAGATTAAACAGAGGAGTGGCAGATGTTGAGAAGCCCTTGATTTGCATGCACTAATACTATGATGTTCATGTTGAGCACAAAGTTGCTTTCAGAGGCTGCACTTTGTGTCGCTTTCTTATAAGGTGTCCATGAGGCTTTGTACACGTCAATTGGATGCAATTTATTTCCTTGTACCCTTAGTCCTGATCATCCTGTTGATTGTTCAAGTGATTACCAACTTGGCCTTTAACATATAGCGTTTCCACTCGGTAGAAGCACTTGACTTGAGGATGATAAGTGCCCAAGCAAAATTCAACATCTTCCTGTGAACATGTTGTGCAATGTCGGATCCAGGCTGGCATGCTCCCACTCACCACTGAAAGATGCAAGACAAGGAGAGGCGGTGATATTTTAAAAAAGAAACAAATGGCTTCATGAAAGGAGTACAGTAGAAGCTCATTGTTCCAAGACAAAATTTGAGCCTTTGTTGGAATATTGTGTTCCTTTCTGGGCACCACTTGGAAAAAGGTCAAGGCCTCTGAGAGAGTGCGAAGAATTTATTGGAAAGTACTGTGAATTGAAGGACCTCAGTTACTTGCAGAAACCAGAGAAGCTATGGTTTCTGCAACCGGATGGCTAAAAAGAGGTTTAAAAATTATCATAAAGTGACTGAGAAGAAACTGTCTTGTGACATGATAATCAGCAACTCATGGATACAAATGTAACATGTTTGCCGAAAGCAGATGCTGTGGAGGAATAGAACTCATCAGATAATTCCTTTCTAGAGGCTGCACGAGCATGATAGGTCAAATGGCTTCCTTCTGTGCAATATAACTTCCAGCATCACTGGGTCTTCCCAACTCATGGCCTCATCAAGCCAGTGGGAATGAATTCAATGGAATTGATAACTGGAAGATATTTAAAAGCAGCTGTTGACAGAACCTGATGCATTTTACACTTTCAAACATTATCAAAACTATCCTTGTCTCATTGGGAATGAATGATCCAGAAAAGCAAAATATTGCACCATCCTCATGCACCATCTTCTCCTTGTGTTTGCCTTCATAAACAAGGGCTTGAAAGTTTTGACGTACCATGTGGGATTCAGTCCCAAACACATTCGCAGCCAACAGTGATGAAGATATCTGAACAATGATTTTGGCTGTTGTTCAGAATCATTAAGATTTTTTGATGATTTCAGCTAAATACTTTAGACAGAAATCTGTGTCCAGATAATGCTTTGCTATTTTTATGCTCTGAGTGGCCTTTTGAATAAATGAGGGATTTATAAATGTCCCTTTGAATTCCCCACGTTCTTCACATTTCAAAGATCATATTTAAGTAGTGCTAGTGCTAAATCCATGTTTTGGACAAGGGAGTAAATGAACAAAAACAGATCAACACTTTGGAATCTTAGAAGTGCAGAAATCTGTAGTGGTGTTGCAACCCTCCTGTTAATAAGACTGCCATTATCTGATGGATGGGAAAGGTCTTAAAATCTGAGCAGTAAAATGAAATAGAGGTTTACTGCATTCCCAGTGAACAGCTGCAGTGAAATAAGCGTTGTGGAAATTTCAACACAGTCTCCACAAGCCCAGCGCTCAAAAACAACTTTTTTTGCTTTTGACCACAGTTTATTTTCTCACTTGATGCCCTGCTTCAAAGAACGGTTTCAGTCAGTGTGAATAACTCAGATCACTGGTGACCTTCACCATTTCCTCTGATGTAATTGTCACGATCAAAGAATCTTTCTGAATATGTCAAAATTTCCAAGTTTACATGTTTGAAGGACACTTAATCAGGAAATGGCAGTAGAATTCTGGGGGAACAGAGAGATTTGTATCTGGTGCATGAGTCACAAAACATTAGATGCAGATAGAGTGTGTAATCACAAAGACTAATGGAATGGCATTCTTTATTATTAGATAATTGAAAGGCTCATTGTGGCTTTTATATTTCAGTTATACATGGCATGAGTGAGACCACAACTCTAATACTGTCAGTGGTTTTGGTTTCCTTATTTAATGAATGGTGTAACTGAATTGGAGATGGTTCAGAGGAGGTTTACCAGAGTGACACCTGGAACGAGTGGACTATCTTCTGAGGCAAAAGTAAGGACTGCAGATGCTGAAGGTCAGAGTCTAGATTAGAGTGGTGCTGGAAAAGCACAGCAGGTCAGGCAGCATCTGAGGAGCAGGAGAATCAATATTTCAGGCAAAAGCCCTTCCTCGGATGCTGCCTGACCTGCTGTGCTTTTCCAGCACCACTCTAATCTAGGGTTATCTTCGAGACTAGATTGGAGAGACTGGGCTTGTTTCTGGAGTTTAGAATGCGTGAGAGAAGACTTGATTGTAGTGTAGAAATTGCTGAATGGCCCTGACAAGGTGGATGTGTAAAGGATGTTTCCTGTTGTGGGGCACTGTTTTAAAATCAGAGGTCACAATGACATTGATGAGATTTCCTTTCTCTCAGGTTTGTGTGACTTTGGAACTCTGCATCAGGAGGCAGTGGGGACAGGGATCGATGAATATTTATAAAACAGAGGTGGATTTGTCATTGTTTGGTAGGGGAATCGAGGGTTATCGGGGGAATATGGAATTCAAAATAAACAAATGAGCCATCATTTTCTTGAATTGCAGAACGTGTGTCAAGGGCTGAATTATCTACTTGTCCTTTTGCACATGTTTGTTTGACATGCATGAAAAACAAAGTAAAGATCATTTTTTTCCCTTTGCTTACAATGCCTTCATGTTAATCTCCTGAGTCAATGTTTTATGCAAATACTTGTCATTCTTTAAGCCACATTCATTTGATGCCAAACTCTTGCACTCTAACTTTCTGCTTTAACAATAGCATTCTCCATATCAGAAGGATAAATAATTGCTTATTATGAAACACTTGATTATCTTCATATTGTAATTTCTTTTGAACTTCCAGGCTCATATTCCCATCCTCTTTTTGGACCATGGATGCTATTGTTCTGAGTCGCTGAGGGCAATACTGGACAATCAAATTCCAGATTGAAGCATTGACCCTGGAAGAAAATCCATGGGGGATGAAAGAATTTGTCTTAAAATCAATCATAAATCTTTTATTGGTGCTGCTTCCTTCCTGTTGGGTATGTTTGGGGAGAATGCCAGAAACTGTGGAACTTGTTGTCTATTGCTAGCTGTATCAACTTCTCTGGGCAACATACACTTTTGGTTGGTTCAAAGAGCATTCCCTCAACTGTTGTGCAGCGGTACCCTGCAAAATGAACTTCAATCCAGAAGGGATGTGTGAACACTAATGAGCAAAGCAGGACACGGCAGCCACTGCAAATCTTGCAAGTTTGGAAACGCAACTGTGTGACCTTCTGCGCTTCTGAAATTTCCATCAGTGTGAACTCTCATCCAAATGTGCTCTTTAACGAGAGAACGCAGAGACTAAATCCACTGCTCTCCATGTGTAGCTTTTCTTTTATTGCTGCAAACATGTTTCAGGCAATCTGTGAAATTAAATTTAAATAAGAACATAAAACAAAGGTCACATTCCTTGATTTGATTAGTTTTTCTTCCTGCTTTGAATGTGTCTATTCTCTGTTAATCACAACTTGGAGAGAGAATCGCTGTCCAAAGTGACCACTTTAAATAAAAACATGTGTTCTCTTTGAGGTGATAATTACATCTTTGTAACTTGAAGATGATACTCCCAGCAGGCTGAAGTGTTAGCTCAGTAATTAATACCAGAACCCTGAGAAATCTTGCATTCCTATGCTAGTATTCTGTTGCTGGCACAGTGGTCCTTTCCCTCTCTGCATTTTTCTCGAGTGTGCCAATAATCAGAAAGCTGCATGTTTTTTGGGATTGACCCTGGGTGATTGCAAGAAGTTTCAAATCATCTCATCTGGAAATGTTGGTATCCAAGATATTATTACCTTAGTTGCAGAAGTAATACTGATGAAAAAAATAATCTTTTTGGATGTCTGTTTCTCGTGGCTGGATTTACACAAGCCATTTGCAGCATACTGATGTACAAACAACAGTATTTGGAGCCAAATGTTTGGATCTGCTTTGTGCCAGTGCAGATATGGGAATTGCAGCATGAGAGCATATTGAGGAATTCATTCAAGCAGAGAGCTGGGATAGTTTTTGTCTGCTTCATCGAAGCAATATTAGAATTTCAAATTATTTCAGAATTGTCACAGAGTTGGTCAAGGCAGATGTTGCAAAGTTTATTGAACCTGTGCATTCATCAGATCAAATGCATGGCGACATGGAAGGCACGATGTGGCCAATCTAGTGACTGGATGACAAGTTGACTCAGAATCAATCCCTACAAGGTCTGACACTTGATAAGCTCCTTGTTATGCCAGCTTAGGTTTGTGCGTAATCTTCAGTAGTGTTCTGTATTCTCACTCTTCCATTCCCAAAACCAGTTTGCATCCTTGCGAAGCTCACCTTTTCCAAGCTCCTTGAGGATCTGCATGGCACAAAAAAATAAATGAGTATAAATGCCTTCTGTCTCAACACTCAGTTCTAAAGAGCACTTGTATTCCTCATCTGTGCATTTTCCATTGAATTAGTCATGGAATACAGAGAGACTCTTCAACTCCACTATGGTGAAGGTGCATTCTAAGTCATGAAGAATTTGCCAGGAATGAGAAGCAGAGGTTTAGAAGAGAGATGAGCGACATATCTTTTTTTTTGGAATTGGAATAAATACGGCCACCAAAAGGCATTCAAAGTTTTGAATGACTTTTGTTCTTTCTCTTGGTTTATTCTGTTTCTGTTGTCTGGTGAGTTACAAACCAGAGGTATGATGGACTGAATGACCTCCCTTCCGCTGTATCGTTGCATAATTTTGGTGAGATTGGAAACAAATGGTCTCACCTTTTCACTGACCATCATGTGATGAAGGGACAAGATTGCACAAATGTTGGAGTGATTTATAAACATCGTGCACCAGATACAAATTTCCATCATTAATTTTAATTCACAAGATCTTATGATTCAGAAGTGTCATTTGGCCTGTCAAAGTTCATGCATCCAAAACAATGCTAACTTTGATTCCACAGTGCATTGTTCTTATTTTCTATTCAAGTCCAGAATGTGAGGTTCACTGACTCAACCAGTTTTTTTCCCATTATTGAGAAGGTGGTGGGTGGTGAGCCACCTTCTTGTGCAGCTGCAATCTGGTATAGGTGCACCCACAGTGCTGTTACGAAGTAAGTTTCCTGATTCTGAATCAGTTGCAATGAAGAAATGGAGCGATATTTCCAAGTGAGTCTGATGTATTAGTTGGAGGGGAGCATGCAGTTGATATTCCCATGTGCCTGTTTTCCATGTACTTCCAAGATATAGAGGTTGTGGGTATGGAAGGCTACAGCAGGATCCAATCTCAGTTGCTGCATTGCAACCTATGGATGATTGACACTGTTGTCACTTTGAGTCGATGGTGGAGTGAGTCAACACATAGGGCAGTGGATAGTGTACTGATTAAAGGGATTGCTTGGTCCTGGACAGGATGGAGCTGCGCTCATTCAGGCACCTGGAGAGTATTGCCTCACACTCTTGACTTGTGCCTGCTATATGGTGGACAGACTTTGGGGAGTTTGGAGGTGACTGACTCATCTCAGAATCAGCCTCTGATGTGCTGTTTTAACTGCAGCATTTTTATCAATGGTCCACTTGAGGTCCTCGTCAAAAGTAACCTCAGGATGTGATCATGAGAGACTTTGCAATGGTGATACTGTTGATTTTCATAGGATGACCCTTAGATTCCCTGTTTTGGGTTGTTGTCATAACCTCGCACTTGTTTGTCACCATGAGACCACAAGTAATAGAAACGGGAGTGGGCCATTTAGGTCCTTGGATCTGGTGCACTATTCGAAGGTATCATGGCTGATCATACATTCTTCATGTCCACTTTGCTGCCCTTGCCCACCATCTTTGATTCCCCTATTTTTGATCAAAAATGTCTCTCAGCCTTAAGTATTCTCAAGGACTGTGCCCCATAGTTTTCGGTGGCAAGGAGTTCCAAAGACTGTCAACTCTCTGAGAGATGAAGTCTTAAATTGTCACTTCTTTGGTCTGAGACTATGCTGTCAGGCCTGAGACCCTCCCACGATGGGCAACAACCTCTCAGCATTTGCCCTGTCAAGCATCTTAAGTAACTTCCATGTTTCAATGAGATCACCTCCCATTGCTCTAAACTTGAATGGGTCGAGTCCCAATGTGCACATTATTGGCTCATAAGACAATCCCTCCATACCAGGAATTATCTGAATAAATCTTTTTGAATTGTCTCCAATGAAATCATACTTTTCCTTCAATAGTGGGACCGAAGCTATTTGAAGTACTCCAAATGTGGCCTTACTAACGTCTTATACAGTTGTTCTAAGACTTCCCTAAAATTATACTCAAATCCCCGTGAAATTTGTGCAAACATTCCAATTGCCTTCCTGATTATATGCTGCATCTTTGTGCTAGATTTCTGTTTTGTGCACAAATACTCTCAAGTCCCTTTGTGCTTTCTGCACCTTTTCCCCTTTTAAATAAAGTTCTTTTCTTTCTCCCTTCCAAAATGAACACATTCACATTTCCCGCATTTACTCCTGTTGTCAACGTTTTGCCCACATATGTAACCTATCAACAACTCTGAACAGCATGTATCCCTCCTTCAACGTGCCTGTCCCCCTATTTTTCCTCCGGGTGTTCTGGCTTCCTCCCACAGTTCCAAAGATGTTCGGTGAATTGGCTATGCTTAATTGCCCACAGCGTTCAGGGATGTGTAAGTTAAGTGCACAAGTCAGGGGAAATGTAAAGTAATGGAGTCGGGGAATGGTTCTGGGTGGGATACTCTTCAGAGGGTCAGTGTGGGCTTGTTGGGCCAAATGGCCTGTTTCCACACATTAGGGGTTTATTGATTCTCTGATTTTTGTGTCATCTGCAAATTTAGCTACATTACATTTCACTTCCTTCCTCCAAGTCATTTATATATTCTGTAAACAATTGTCGTCCCAGCACAGTTTTAGCACACTACTATGTTAAATCCTCCTGAGGGTTTACTTCCATTTTTGGACAGGAATGCTTTATTTTCTTGCCCTCACACATTCATCAAACTTGATATATCAAAGAAATTCCTGGCTTCGGTCCTACCTGCATTTGCCTTGTTTTAGTCCCTGCAATTTAATTTGTACCAATGTAATTTCCAACCTCAACAAGATTCAATAATGTTTAGACATGCAGTTTAAATGAATTAAGTTAATTAGGACAATGGATCAATGGACAAGGGCACGAGCCTCGTTGATTATCGACAGATTTAATTACTTTCATTTTCACCAATTATAATTTGCACACGATGATATTTTTTATTGAGATTCACATGAATCCACTTTCCAATTTTCAGATTAATAATTTTGCAAGTACATAGCCTTACAAGACTGTGCAAGCAGCACTTTGACTTTGCGTTTAATTCAGTACTCAGTTGGATGTTGCCTGACTTGTTCAAATAAGATTGAGCATATGTCTTTGCTTTTTCACTCATGGACATTGCTTTGCAGTATCCCACAAGGGAATACTCCCTACCAATCTGCAGTGGGTTGCGAAGCAAAACTCTAGATTAATGAGGTGGTAATTCTGCTGGTTACTTGGTTTTTCGCAACCTGTTCATTTTCTCACTTGAGCAAAGAAGTTTCCGTTCAATTCGTCAAGCTCAGAATTAAGAGCCTGTGAACTCCAGATAAACCCAATAACGATTAAGAAAAATAGTTATGTTAAAACCTTGGTTTTTTTCCCATAATTGTTCGTTAAGAAACTTGTGCAGTTATTTGGAACGAATAGCAGGCTTCTAATCAGAGGATTAGACAGTGACATTTGAATGAAGCCTCTTCACCAAACAGCACTAGCAACAACTTATATTGATGTAGTACTTTTGATACCTTAAAATGTATCATAGGAGCACTAGTCAGTAAAATGTGATGGAGCAAAATAAGGTATAAATACAGATGATGAACCGAATGGCCAATGAAGTAGACTTTAAGGAGGAGAGATACAGAAGTTCATATCATAACTCACAGTCTAGATGGTTGAAAGACATGACCACCAGTAAAGCAAGGATTAAAACCGTGATCCCTGAACAGAACCAGAATGGAGAAACGCAGATGATGTTTTTGAGGTTGTGGGCCTGGGGGAGATTGCCGTGAAAGGGAGGGTTTAGGTCATGTTGGGATTTAAATTCGGGGTGAGAATCTGAAACGTTGAGGCAGTGTGTGACCTCAGCTCCTTCACAGTCTTGTAACACCATGGAGCCACCTGGCCTGAACTAGAGAGTTCCTACTGCTCTGTTTGGAGGACTACTGGCCATGGAGTCAGTGCTTATTTTTCTTGTGATGACTATTTCCTTTGAATAAATGCATTCCAATAAAGGAATAGGGCACATAGCTGCAACCAAAATTCAGAGTTTATTGACTGGAGGTAGACCAAGTCCTCTTGAACTATGTCACATGATGTTCCAGCATAATTTTGGTTTTTGAGGGATCTCCACAAGCAATCACGACTGCCTGACTAGAAGAAAACATTACAAGTGAAGAACACAGATGATTTCTCCCATAATAAACATTGTATTTTCATTTTCACTTGAGGCAGTTTTCACTGACTTGTTAATTCAAAATAAACTCAGTTTTCACTTGGAGGTTTGGCAGGGATCTGAAACAGCGTGAGATCAGCATGCTTGAGAGGGTTCGGTGCAATTTGCTTTGCTTATGGATGATCTCGTTACAGCTGATCTCAAGCACACAGCAGTTTGAAATGTATTTTTCAGCTGATGTCGTGTCTGAGGGGAAAGTAGTTCTCACAGTGGCAGTTTTCTTACCACCTTGTGGAGTGAACTGTGTCTGTGTGGGGTAGTAGCCAAATCCCTGGGTGCTTTTTCTATGCACAGTACATATACTACAAACCTGAATACCTTGGGAATCATTGCAGTTTTTATAAACCATGAAATGCTTTCAAGCAATGGTGAACACTGCACTGAAGAGGGCCAGCTGCACTTGAGATCCATTTTCACTCGTCATCTGATACAGTAGGGGGCTAATGAAACTCTCAATAGGACATGCATTAGATTGAATTCTTCTGCAGGAAAAGCCCAAGTGGAAAATGGATTTGATTTGTGACTTGCATCACACAGATGTGTTTGAACATTTATGACCTGGTCACTCAGTGCTTGGAGCTTACATAAAATACCTTGCTTAGAAACTGGCCAGTTGGCCTGAGCACTCCACAATGGTGCTTATGCTCTGCTTGATTTGCATTTTGGTCCAATGAAGATGGATGTGTGTTTGAACTGAGTTTAATATTCCACACATGGTGCGGGCTTCATGAAAGCTCTGTGACACAAACAGCTAGCTTTCAATGAATATTTTGTCTCAAAGCTTTGAAGATTTCTATCGTTACAGAGCTTACATTTTACTTTTGGTGCTAGAAAATTATAGAGGCTATTCATAAAGCCCAAAGTTTGGGAGATAATTGCAATAGGGTACCTCCAACTTCTTACATTACATGGGGAGAATTTGGATTTTGAAACCTGAGGTGCCAGTTGGAGGCCCTTTTGTTTCAAGGAGTATGCAGCAACTTAAGACCATAAGATATTGGAACAGAAATTAGGCCGTTCAGCCCATCAAGTCTGCTCGGTCATTGTATCTGGCTGATACGTTTCTCCCACTTTCTCCCATAACCCTTGAACCCCTTGATACACAAGAATAAACGATCTCAGTGTTAAATTTACCCAATGACCTGGCCTCTACAGCCTTCTGTGCAGTGAATTCCATAGATTCACCACCCTCCGGCTGAAGAAGTATTTCCTTATCACTGTTCTAAAAGGTCTTCCCTTTACTCTGCCCTCGGGTCCTTGTCTCTCCTACCAATGGAAACATCTTTCGAACATCTGCTCTGTTCAGGCCATTCAGTATGTTTCAGTAAGATCCCTCCACATCCTTCTAAACGTCGAGTATAAGCCTAGAGTCCTCGAACGTTCCTCACATGTTAAGCTTTTCACTCCTGGGACTATTCTTGTGACCCTCTTCTGAACTTGTTCCAGGGCCACTACATCCTTCCTGAGATACGGGGCGCAAAACTCTACACAATATTCCAAATATAATCAGACCAGAGCCTTATAGAGCCTCAGAAGTACATCCCTGCTTTTATATGCAAGTGCTCTCAAATAAATGCCAGCATTACATTTGCCTTCCTAACTATTGACCTGACGTGCAAGTTTATCTTAAGAGAATCCTGGACGAGAACGTCCAAGTCTCTTTGCATTCAGACTTCTGAATTTTCACCCCATTTAGAAAATAGTCCATGTCTCTATTCTTCCTACCAAAATGCATGACCTCGCACTTTGCCATGTTGTACTCTGTCTTCCACCTCTTTGCCCACTCTCCTCACCTGTCCAAATCATTCTGCAGGCTCCCCACCTTCTCAATACTACCTGTCCCCTTACCTAGCTTTGTTTCGTCTGCAAACTTAGCCACAATGCTCTCAGTTCCTTTATCTATAAAGTGAAAATTTGTGATTCCAACACTGAGCCCTGTGGAACACCACTTGTCACTGGTTGTCATCCTGAGAAGAACCTTTTTATCCCACTCTCTGCTTTCTGCCAGACAGCCAAGCTTCTACCCATGGTAGCACCTTGCTTCTAACACCATGGCCCCTTAACCTACTTAGTAGCCTCCTGTGCAAAGGCCTTGTCAAAGGCCTTCTTGAAGTCTAGTTAGATAACATCCATTGGGTCTCCTTGGTCTAGCCTGCTTGTTACTTCCTCAAAAAATTCTATTAGATTTGTCGGGCATGACCTCCCCTTGCTGACTTTGCCCTATTGTACGAAACACTTCCAAATATTCAGAAATCTCATCCTTTGCAATGGATTCCAGGATCTTACCCATGACCAAGATTAGGCAAATTGGTCTGTAATTTTCCATCTTTTGCCTTACTCCCTTTTTTAGCAGGGGTGTGCTGTTAGCGATTTTCAATCCCCTGGGACCCTCTCTGATTCTCGTGATTCCTGAAAGATCACCACTAACACATCTATTATCTCTTCAGCCATCTCCTTTAGAACTCTGGGGTATAATCCATCTGGTCCAGCTGATTTGTCCAGCTTCAGTCCATTCAGTTTTCCAGCACCTTCATCTTGGTGATGGCCACCTTACTCAGCTCTGTCCTTTCATTCTCTTGAATTTTGGGGTTATTACTGGTGTCTTCCACCGTGAAGACTTACGCAAAATAATTATTCAGTTCTCAGCCATTTCCTTGTTCCCCACTAGTGCTCTCCAGTGACATTTTCTAGAGGGCCAATGTCCACTTTTGCCTGTCTTTTGCACTTTATATATCTAAAGAAACTTACAGTCTTTCTTTATATTACTGGATAGCTTGCCCTCATATTTAATCTTCTCCCTCCCTTTTTTTGTTTCCCTTCCTTTGGTGTTTGTAAGCTTCCCAACCCTCTGATTTCCGACTGCCCTTTTTTCCATATTATGTGCTTTCTCTTTTGCTTTATGCCATCCCTGACTTCCCTCATCGGCCATGGTTGCCTCATCCCCCCCTGCACCGTGCTGCCGTTTTCTCGTAATGAAGCTCTGCTGTGTATCCTGAATTACTCACAGCAACTCCTGCCATTGCTGTTCCACTGTCTTTCTTGCTCGGCGCCTCTCCCAGTCAACTCTACTGGGCTCCTCTCTCATGCCTCTGTAGTTACTTTTATTCAGCTGTAATATTGTTACCTCTGATTCTATCTTCTCCCACAAACTGCAGACTAAATTCAATCATAATCACTGCTTCCTAAGGGTTCCTTCACTTTAAACTCCCTCATCCAGTCTGTGTCATTGCACGACACTAAATCCAGTATTGCCTATTGCCTCGTGGGCTCCACCACAAGCTGCTTCAAAAAGCCATCTCATGAGACATTCCACAAATTTAATCCACTACCAACCTGATCTTCCTCGTCCACCTGCATAGTGAAATCCCCCATGATCATTGTAACTTTGCCTTTCCGACACTTCTTTTCTAACTCCTGGTCTATCTTGTGTCCCAGCTCCTGTCAACTGTTTGGAGGCCTGTATATAACTCCAACTATGTTTTTTTTTAAACCTTTGTGTGGGTAGAATTGAGGAACTGCAGAGTCTACACCATCTGACCCAACTTCACTTCTTAATATTGATTAAATTTCATTTCTCACTAATAAAGGAACCCAACCCCCTCTGTCCAATTGCCTATCTTTTCAGTAGGATCGCTTTCCTTTAATATTCATTTCCAAAGCCTGATCCCCTTGCAGCCACTTCTCCGTGATATCCACCACATTATACCTGCCAATTTCGGTCTGCGCCACAAGCTCATTTACTTTATTCCTTATACTGCGTACATTCAGATATATCACTTTCTGTCCTGTATTAACCATCCCCCTTCTCATTGTCATTTGTTTGTCCAGTGTGCTTGAAGTTTGATTGCTGACTCTTTCCAAATACCCTGTGTCCTATTTGAGTCTGTGCTGGAGATTTTTAGAACTTCTCCTGAGTTCTGTACTCTGACTGCCCCCTTTAATTCAGGTTTTCTAATTTCCCCTAAAACTGAACACCCGCAACCATTTATTTTAAAGTTAGAAATCACACAACACCAGGTTATAGTCCAACAGGTTTAATTTGAAGCACACTAGCTTTTGGAGCGCTGCTCCTTCATCAGGCGGTTGTGATGAAGGGGCGGTGCTCCGAAAGCTAGTGTGCTTCCGATTAAACCTGTTGGACTATAACCTGGTGTTGTGTGACTTTTAACTTTGTACACCCCAGTCCAACACAGGCATCTCCAAATCATTTATTTTCAAGTCCTGTCGACAGACCCAGTTATGCGATTCGTGAGGACTCTGCTCCCAGCACTGTTCAGATGAAGACCGTCCCATTGGAACAGGATCCTTCTTCTCTGGTACTGGTGCCAATGTCCATAAATTCAAACCCATTTGCACCAATCTTTGAGCCACACATTTACCAGCTTAATCTTATTGACACTGTGCCAATTAGCTCGTGGCTCAGGTAATAATCCAGACGTTATTAGCTTTTTAGTTCTGCTTTCTAATTTAGCTCCGAGCTGTTCATGCTCCCTGAGCAGAACCTCTGCCCTAGTTCTTTCTATGTCATTAGAACCTACATGGACTATGACCACTAATCTTTACCCTCCTATTCCAAGTTCCTTTGCAGTCCAGATGAGATATCCCGATTCTGAGCACAAGGCAGGCAACACAACCTTCAGGACTCTCTATCCTACTCACAGAAAACAGTGTCTATGCCAGTAACTATATGATCCTCAATTACGACAGCATTTCTTTTCTCTACCCTCACTTGAATGGCTTCCTACACCATGGTGCTGCATAATAGAGGGGACATTCAGAGAGGGCATTTCAGCAAGTGGGTGCCAGCTTAGTCACTGCAGATACTTCAGAAGATCCGAAAGCTACCAGCAGACGATTGTGTGCAATTATGGGGTCGGGTGTGCAACTCTACCTGGAGTCCTTTGCTTGTATCTCCAGCTTGTCAGACAGACCCTTGGTGGCGGTGCCAGGGACCTGGATACTATATTCACCCACTGATGCCTGTGCATGGCAGTTGAAATGCTGCCACACAACCCCAATTCACTGAAAATCGAAAAATCCCAGTTCGTCGTCTCAATCACTCGATAACAAGGCCATTTGTTAGGATCTCCACGAGAGCATTTAGATAAGAAATTGGACTGTCAGTTAATGGCTAATAGGATGACACAGCAAGATTGCCCATTTCAAGACTTCTGCTATCCCAAAACAAAACTAAAAGCATTATTAGCCAAACACTACTTTTCTCGGCAGCCAAACTCCCCACTTGACTTTGAACAGAGCTGAAAAATAAATAACTTCACTGGTAGACTTGACACTGTTCTTCAAGGAGACAGTCAACTCTTACAAACCTAGTCAGAAGTGACCCTCAGCTCCTAAAGATTTACTTCCATGGTTTACCTTTCTCAGCCCAGAACGTTGAATCCCAGAATTGTCCTTCATGACAGAGGGCTTACCTGGAGAATTTCTACATCCCCACCCCTGAAGCTCAAGCTCGGCAAATCTTCCAATCTCATCTAAACCCTGATTAATTTTGGCTACTCGACCTGAGTGTAAGCTCTCATCTGCATCCCTTTGCAGTTAAAACCAGAGAGACTTACAGTGTCAAGATGCACGTTCTCCCAGACCCTAGTAGGTTAGACACTCACTTTCCAGGATATCTGAAAAACCTTGTAGTCTCAAAGTCTTTGCAATATAAATCACTTCACCTTCGTGTCCAGATACAAATGAGGATCCTTTAAAACCTACCTCTTTTACCCTGGAAGTCAAATTCACAGTTTGCAGAAGAAGTGGTAACATCTTGACAGGGTCAACACCTTCCTGGGAAGTTGGAGACAAGCATGTCCATCCACTGAAAACGGTTGCTGCTTCCATTATTTTTGCTTCTTTCTTTCACAGGATGCAGACATTGGTCTCTGTCCTTAATTGTTCTTGAACTGAGTAGCTTGCTGGGCCATTTCCAAGATCAGTTAACAGCCATGAGTCTCCAAGGGAGGATTTGAGCCCTTGCCCCTACACATAAGCCTCTGCTACTGGATTATGGCCAGTGGCAGAACTGCAGTGCTACCATCTGCTTGTACTTTCTTCACAAATAAACACCTGGGCCTTGAAACTTGCAGAATCATGTCACTCAAAGTTACACCTGCAGAATATCAAAATGGTCCCATTGCTTC
The DNA here is from genome assembly GCF_047496795.1 of Chiloscyllium punctatum. Lineage (NCBI taxonomy): Eukaryota > Metazoa > Chordata > Chondrichthyes > Orectolobiformes > Hemiscylliidae > Chiloscyllium > Chiloscyllium punctatum. Next base: position 12,002,019 of record NC_092773.1, read on the forward strand.
CCTCTTCATTTTGCTCCAAATTTTACAAGGTCCTCAACACACATATATGTATGTGTTACATGTTATGTATATAACAACATGCATTTACACTGACACAATTTCAACATGACTTTTGTTTTCCATTTTATTAAATTGTATTCTAAAGTTACATTTTCAAAATGCAGTAATTTCTTGCAGTGTGTTGGCAGGGTTATGACAGGTCTATAAGATAAAAACAATGACTGCAGATGCTGGAAACCAGATTCTGGATTCGTGGTGCTGGAAGAGCACAGCAGTTCAGGCAGCATCCAACGAGCAGCGAAATCGACGTTTTGGGCAAAAGCCCTTCATCAGGAATAAAGGCAGTGAGCCTGAAGCGTGGAGAGATAAGCTAGAGGAGGGTGGGGTGGGGAGAAAGTAGCATAGAGTACAATGGGTGAGTGGGGGAGGAGATGAAGGTGATAGATCAAGGAGGAGAGGGTGGAGTGGATAGGTGGAAAAGGAGATAGGCAGGTAGGACAAGTCCGGACAAGTCATGGGGACAGTTACTGAGCTGGAAGTTTAGAACTAGGATGAGGTGGGGTAAGGGGAAATGAGGAAGCTGTTGAAGTCCACATTGATGCCCTGGGGTTGAAGTGTTCCGAGGCGGAAGATGAGGCGTTCTTCCTCCAGGCGTCTGGTGGTGAGGGAGCGGCGGTGAAGGAGGCCCAGGACCTCCATGTCCTCGGCAGAGTGGGAGGGAGAGTTGAAATGTTGGACTACGGGGCGGTGTGGTTGATTGGTGCGGGTGTCTCGGAGATGTTCCCTAAAGCGCTCTGCTAGGAGGCGCCCAGTCTCCCCAATGTAGAGGAGAGCGCATCGGGAGCAACGGATACAATAAATGATATTAGTGGATGTGCAAGTAAAACTTTGATGGATGTGGAAGGCTCCTTTAGGGCCTTGGATAGAGGTGAGGGAGGAGGTGTGGGCGCAGGTTTTACAGTTCCTGCGGTGGCAGGGCCACTTCCACCCCTCACAATTCCTCATGCATCACACCTGACATCACTTCTGCCCTTCACATCACCGCTGATGCCACATGCTCAGTGACTTCCGCCACCCCTACTGCTGTGGTCACCACCACTTGCGCCCCCACCAGCGCCACTCACCTGCATTCTGCTGACATGCCCCCACAGACCCCACTGTCACTATCCCCACCCCCCCAGAACCCCAAGGGGAACACTACCCCTGCTCATGACTCCACCCCCATTCCCCCCACCATCACACCCACTCCAGTTACAGGTTCCACCCCCCACTCCCAGCTCTACACCCACACCAGATCCCAGCTCCCAGCCCTGCCGTGTTTTCACCATCCCCCCAGACCTCCCCCTCACTGAGGACGAACGATCAATCCTCAGCAAAGGACTCACCTTCAACCCCCTCCGTCCACGCATCAATGAATTTAATACACGCCGTGATGTCGAACAATTCTTCCGTCGCCTCCGCCTCCGAGCTTACTTTCACAATCAGGACTCCCGCCCACCTTCCGAGGACCCCTTCGCCCACCTCCAACACACTGCATCCACCTGGACACCCCGCGCTGGCCTATTACCTGCCCTCGACCTCTTCATTTCCAACTGCCGCCGGACATTAACCGCCTCAACCTGTCGTTCCCCCCTCCCCCACTCCAACCTCTCACCCTCACAACGCACAGCCCTCCAATCCCGCTGCTCCAATCCCAACCTCACCATCAAGCCAGCGGATAAAGGGGGCGCAGTGGTAGTCTGGCGCACTGACCTCTACACCGCTGAAGCCAAACGTCAACTCGAGGACACCTCTTCCTACTGCCCCCTCGACCATGACCCCACCGCCCATCACCAAACCATCATCTCCCAGACCATACGAACCTCATCACCTCAGGAGATCTCCCACCCACAGCTTCCAACCTCATAGTCCGGGAACCCCACACTGCCCGGTTCTACCTCCTTCCCAAGATCCACAAGCCTGACCACCCTGGCCGACCCATTGTCTCAGCATGCTCCTGCCCCACTGAACTCATCTCTACCTACCTTGACACTGTCCTATCCCCCCTAGTCCAGGAACTCCCCACATACGTTCAAGACACCACCCACGCCCTCCACCTCCTCCAAGACTTCCGTTTCTCTGGCCCCCAATGCCTCATCTTCGCCATGGATATCCAATCCCTCTACACCTCCATCCGCCATGACCAGGGCCTCCAAGCCCTCCGTTTCTTCCACTGCAGACGTCCCCAACAGTACCCTTCCACCGATACTCTCATTTGTTTGGCCGAACTGGTCCTCACCCTTAACAATTTCTCCTTTGAATCCTCCCACTTCCTCCAGACCAAAGGGGTAGCCATGGGCACACGTATGGGCCCCAGCTATGCCTGTCTCTTTGTTGGCTACGTAGAGCAGTCGATCTTCCGTAATTACACCGGCACCACTCCCCACCTCTTCCTCCGCTACATTGATGACTGCATTGGCGCCACCTCGTGCTCCCGCGAGGAGGTTGAGCAATTCATCAACTTCACCAACACATTCCACCCTGACCTTAAATTTACCTGGACCATCTCTGACACCTCGCTCCCCTTCCTGGACCTCTCCATCTCCATTAATGACGACCGACTTGACACTGACATTTTTTACAAACTCACCGACTCCCACAGCTACCTGGATTACACCTCTTCCCACCCTACCTCTTGCAAAAATACCATCCCGTATTCCCAATTCCTCCGCCTCCGCTGGATCTGCTCCCAGGAGGACCAGTTCCACCACAGAACACACCAGATGGCCTCCTTCGTTAGAGACTGCAATTTCCCTTCCCACGTAGTTAAAGATGCCCTCCAACGCATCTCGTCTACATCCCGCACCTCCGCCCTCAGACCCCACCCCTCCAACCGTAACAAGGACAGAACGCCCCTGGTGCTCACCTTCCACCCTACCAACCTTAGCATAAACCAAATCATCCGCCGACATTTCCGCCACCTCCAAACAGACCCCACTACCAGGGATATATTTCCCTCCCCACCCCTTTCCGCCTTCCGCAAGACCGTTCCCTCCGCGACTACCTGGTCAGGTCCACGCCCCCAAACAACCCACCCTCCAATCCTGGCACTTTCCCCTGTCCGAAATGTCGGATGCTGCCTGAACTGCTGTGCTCTTCCAGCACCACGAATCCAGAGGTACCAAAAAGTCTACTATATCAATGGAAAGGGAGTAGTCTCTTCTCCCAGTTCAGATTTTTTTCTAGTTTGTTTTAGTCGTAGCAGTCACAAGTTGTGAGAGTCCAGGGGTGTTGCAAGCTTCAGTAAAGAATTCCTCTGACTTTCTTCTGAGCTCTCTCTCTCTGGATGCTGCACCCTCCTGACCATAAGAATCTGTGTTTGTTGCCAACGGGTGTATTTATGGGATGTTACTGCATTGGAATGGTTAATTAATAATAGTTACTGTATCAGGTCAGTTAAGATTTCCAATAGTTCAGTTATGCCAAATTTCGCTTTTCTTTTGTTTGTGTTTCAACTGTAGCATTTTGCTTAAAGCGGAATGGTTTGACCAGATGTATCACACCTGGAACAGCCACTTCACATCTGTCTTCAAAATAAGAAAAGTTAGGGTCTGGGCTACCTTCTTGAAATATTTTGAGGGGGTCTGGCTTGGTCCATAACAAATGCACTTAGTCCACTTCACACCACAACCCACCGCTGGAGAGGAGTTCAAAAAGAGGAAGAGAAATGTCTCGTCCTACGCCAAACCAGGAAGCAAGTTACAACAGAGACCTGAATTTGATCTGCACCTGGAAGGACAGATCTCCAGGATGCCCACTTGTGACTCAGTTGCCCAGCTGTTTCTTTGGTGCACTTTGTGCACAGAATTGGTCCACAAGGATCTGTGAACTGCTCGATGAAGATATTTTGAGGGTCTTTTGTCCAAGTAATTGTGTTGTTCAAAAAATAACTTCAAACAGAATTCATGCATTTTTGAATGAGTGGAAAAAGATCAAGGAACAAACTGCTGCTCCCCAGATGACCTGTTCTTGTGTCTTCAGGACTGGAAAGTTCAGTTGGACTTGTACATTTGAACTTTTCTTGCCTTGTCAAAGAGGTGCACCTGGTGTGCCACCGACCCGCACTCCAACCTTCTCTTCACCTCTACAACTTTTAAAATCAGTAATCAGTAATTGCTTGCTGAAATGCCTCCTGTCATGTTGATGGATGTGAATACTGAAAAAAACAGACGCCTGTTGGAGTGCTTATTGTCGAAAACCCCTGGCTCTGCTGAAACTTTATTATCAAGGCAATGAAGTGTTTATCTCCCAGTACCAGTAGCAGAAGTGACACAGAGAAACTGAACTTATTTCATTGTATTTCATGTCATGGGTGGGTGTTAAATTCAATCTGCCAATTGAAGAAGTGTTTATCAGATTTCTATCACAACGCTAAAGTTAAACCAAGAATTACATCAGCATTCAAATCTCATAAACCAAATGATAGAGTTCCAAATACAGTTAGGTTGCTTCCTTATCTCTTGCTTCTCTGTTGTATGCATTTTAAAATCAGCAGTTCCCAGTGCTCCAGAATCTGCGCTCTGTATAGATATAGATCTGCAAAGTGTGCTTGGAATCAAAATGCTTCACATCCTCCACATGCTGTAAAATTTAGTGGAAGCCGGGCATTGTGAAGTGTTTCTGCCAAAAGATTCCGACCTTTTGCAGGTAGAAATGTGGAGTCGGGAGTCAGGTGATTGTCAGTTTGCAAACCATGTGACCCGAATGTATAATTAAATTTGGTAGCATTGTGGTTGTGAGAACTGAAGGCTACTTGACATTATGGCCAGTGAAACCATGACACCCCGTTACATTACACATAGATCTGAATTGATATATTGCCTTTCACAATCTAAGGATATCCCACAGTACTTGGTAGTCACTTTACAGTTTTGAATTGTCACCCTTTTATCATGGAGGAAGTGTGTAAGCCATGTTTGTGCACAGCAAGCTCTCATAAAAAGCTGTGTGATTGTGACCAGACCATTGATTTTTTTTTTTAAGTGTTGTTTACTGTCTAAATATTGGTGAGGGTAACTTGCATATTGTCCTCCAAGATAGTTGCCGTTGGGAGTCTCAGCTTTATCTTTCAGCTGATAGATGGCACCTCTGACATGGTGGCGCTTGCTCACCACTGTACAGATATGTACTCACCTTCACCTTGTGCTCAAGTTCCAGTTTGGAGAAGCGTTAAGGATTCAAGGTCATATCATAAGCAACGATTTTTTTCTGGTGTCCTGAGAAGCAGTGCCAAAACAACAATTGCTGATTAATAAGCTGTTCATCTCAGTGCTCAGATTTTGCTGTGCACAAAACGTGTGTCCAACTTGACCACAGAAGTGAGTGCTGTTCAAAAGAGCTGAATTGTACATGAATTGTGTTGAAATGTTTGAGAAACCCAATCAAATAATACGGATCTGCAACAGTTTTCCAAAATGTATGATGTGCAATGTGGAACCTCATGACTAGGCTGTGATGTGAGGAGATTTCCACTAATCTGTATGACAGCCGTTTGTATTGCTACCTTCCAAGGTAATAGTTCCATTATTCATCAAGATTTAAAAACCTTGATAACAGGAGAGCTGAACTGAACGGCTCACAGCTACGAGCCACATAAATAACAAGGATCTTGAGTTCATGTGTTGTTGCTTATTTGTCAATCACTGATGCCTGGTTAAAGTACAATTACATTGTTCTGTTCGACAGAAATATACCAAACTTTGAACAAAATGTGGAATTCCTCAGTTTACTATCTTAAAACAGAGGTGCTAACACAGTTCAAATTACACGTTAGAATTTCTGCTAGAATAAGCAATGATAAAATTCTCCACAAACATGTTGCAAGTATTTTTCAACTTATGCCGTGGACAAATTGCAGTGTCGTTGTGGACTTATTTTTCCCCAGGGTGCATTGTGAGATCAGGAGGAAGTTTAAGTCAATAGATCCTGCAGGATAAATTTATTAAGTTGTTGTTTCAGGCTAATGGATCAAGTGGAATGGTTGGGGCATGTGTCAGAGGTGAGCAGGGAGAGGTTGCTATGGCATTGCAGCTTGCAATTATTGATTGCAATTCAGTTGCCTGTTTCACTCCTTTCTTGCTTTCTGATTGAAGCCCATTGGGAAAACAATATCAGGTAGACTACAAAATAGATCTTGTATTGTGCCACTAACAAAGAAACACAGGAGGCCTGGCAGTGTCTGTGGTGAGAACTGAGGGAAATCTGAAGAGGAGTCATTGTGGACTGGATACAAATTCTCCTTTTCATCTCCACAAATGCTGGCAGATCTGCTAAGTTCTGAAAGTATTTTCTGTGTTTGTTACAGATTTCCAGCATCTGCAGTATTTTGCTTTTATTTGAGTTGTGTCAGACTGGGACAATTTGACTTTGTTTTAAAAAAAAACAAGATGGTTTCCTGTTGCCTTCCTCATGTGTGCTTGAAGGAGACACAAATTGTCTTTGTGATGGATTATCCATCTGTCCCGTTGAGACTTGTTTTGTAGCATGAGTATCTCTTCCCATCTGGAGTTGGGAGAAAAACAGTGAATGTGAATCTAAAATGAACATGGCCTCCCTCTTTAGTGGGGGAGCATCATCGATGAAATGGCCTTCTCTGAATGATTTCTAAGGCTGTTTGTAATTTCTCACACACCTCACCCCATCAAAACAGTCATCAGCTTCACTTTCTCTTCTGTTGTTTTTGCTCAAGAATGACAATTGCACTTGACTCTGGGCGTGTCACTGAACTTACTAAGTATCTAGTGCTTCCTGTGCTCTGGTTTCCTCCCAGTCCAAAGATGTACAGGTTAGGTGAATTGGCCATGCTAGATTTACCATAGTGTCCTGCGATGTGCAAGCTAGGCGGGTTAACCATGGGAAGTGCAGGGTTGCAGGGTCAGGATGGCAGGGGGTTGAGGGGGGATGCTCATCGAGGGTCGATGCAGACTTGATGGGCTGAATGGCCTGCTTCCTCACTGTATGGATTCCATGATTACTTAGTTACTTCAGGTCGACAAAAGCCTTGTGTTTGGCCTTGACATTGGTGTGACGTTTGATCATTCAGGATTCACGACGATCAGAATCTCCTGATGCCTCAGTAAACTGATCCAATGAATCGGCAATCTCAGAAGACATTGACAGCCATTAGAGACATGGTGACACTTAAAGAGGTCACTTGCCCAATTGTTTCAATGCAAGCTGTCAGTCAGGCAGTCCAGCCAAGCCACTGAAATTGGCCTCATCGACCTTAACTTTGTAAGAGAGAGACATCACCCTGATCTGTCCATTCGTGCGTGAATCCTGAATAAGGAAAGAGTCAGACTGCTTGGTCTGGTGACTTCCTAAAATACAATATTCAAGTGAGCAGATGATGCCTGGAACCCTGTGCCTCTTTCAGAATAGGGCCACACAGAACTGGGGTGGAGGGCACCGAGGAGCTCGCACACCACATCATCAACACTCAATCCAGATGGGAACAAAAATCCTCAACTTGCTGCCGTCTAATATAATATCTCATTGTTGAATGTTGACACATTTAACTTAAAGGAACTGAAAATATTGTGCAACTTCCAAGAATCTTTTGAAGCTACTTTTGTGAAGGCAGTTCTTGACATCCATCGGGATGCTGCATAACATTGTAAACCATTTGACTGTAGCAGCAAACATTTGATCTCCAAGATGAATGCAATTATTTGTAGGTATTGTGCAAATAAAAAGACGTTTGCTGTTGGAAAAGCTTTTGACAGCATTTAAACATCAGCCAAATATTAAATGGTTCTTTTGTATATCTCCCTGAAAGATAGGAATGAAAGTACTCCCACTTTATCTGCTATTTCCCCTGAGACAGTGCAGACCTCAGAAGATGCTAATGTCAGTGCTGAATGTAGTTGAGATTTAACAAATCTAAATTTTCTGAGCCATGCAACTATGTATAGAATTCAGTTTTCCAGTGAATAACTTCCTTCTGTCGGAGGTTATTGCCCTTCAGTTACACAGAGTTACCTGGCTACCAGTGACTGCTGTGGCATTTGCCACCCAGAAACTAAGTGAGCTAATAAAGAAATGATTTTGCTTTCAACATATGTCCAAGTCGGCATTGCACAGGAGAACAAATCGAATAACCAGAATGGAAGTGTCTGTGAGTTAGGTGACCTTGAACAGTTAAGGTTCATGACCTTCCAGTTGTGTAACAATTATCAGTTGCCTCTATTCCTGAATCTTTGTACTCTCCAAGGTCTCTGCATTACTCAACTTCTGGGTAAAAACAATGACTGCAGATGCTGAAAACCAAATACTGGATTAGTGGTGCTGGAAGAGCACGGCAGTTCAGGCAGCATCCAACGAGCAGCGAAATCGACGTTTCGGGCAAAAGCCCTTCATCAGGAGGGCTTTTGCCCGAAACGTCGATTTCGCTGCTCGTTGGATGCTGCCTGAACTGCTGTGCTCTTCCAGCACCACTAATCCAGTAATTACTCAACTTCTGACATGTTGCCCACTCCCAATTTGCATCGTTCCTTGAACTGCCTTGGCCCTAAGCTTCATAATACCCTTTCTAAACCTCTCCACCTCTTTTGCTGACTCCCTTCCCTTAAAATAATCCTGAAATTGCACTTCATGCTCTAAAGCATTTGGTCATTTGACCCATTAGAGTCACAATCAGAGAGAGATATAGCACAGAAACAGACCCTTCTGTCCAACTCGTCCATACCGACCAGATATCCTAAATTAATCTAGTCCCATATCCCTTCAAACCCTTCCTGTTCATGTACCCATCCAGATGTCTTTTAAGTGTTGTAATTGTACCAGCCTCCTCCACTTCCTCTGTCAGCTCATTCCAAAGACGCACCACTATCTACATGAAAACATTGCCCCTGAGGTCCCTTTTAAATCATTCCGCTCTGACCTTGAACCTATGCCCTCTAGTTTTGGGCTCCCCTACCCTAGGAAAAATTCCTTGGCTATTCATACTCATGACATTATAAATCTCTATGAGGTCACCCCTCAGCATCCAATATTCCAGTCAAAATCGTCCCAATCTATTTAGCCTCTCAGAAAAGCTCAAATCCTCCAACCCTGAGCAATATGCATGTAATTGTTTTCTGCATCACTTCACATTTAACAACATCTTTCCTACAGCAGGGAGACTAGAACTGAATGCAATACTCCAGAAGTGGCCTTACCACCGTGGGCGGCACGGTGGCACAGTGGTTAGCATTGCTGCCTCACAGCGCCAGAGACCCGGGTTCCATTCCCGCCTCAGGCGACTGACTGTGTGGAGTTTGCACATTCTCCCCGTGTCTGCGTGGGTTTCCTCCCACAGTCCAAAGATGTGCAGGTCAGGTGAATTGGCCATGCTAAATTGCCTGTAGTGTTAGGTAAGGGGTAAATGTAGGGGTATGGGTGGGTTGCGCTTCGGCGGGTCGGTGTGGACTTGTTGGGCGGAGGGCTTGTTTCCACACTGTAAGTAATCTAATCTAATCAATGTTCTGCACAACTGCACTAATGACATCCCAATTCCTGTATTCAATGCACTGACCAATAAAGGCAAGTATACCAAACACATCCTTCACTCCCTTGTCTACCTGTGACTTCACCTTCAAGGAACTATGAATCTGCACTCCAAAGTCTGTTTGTTCAGCAACACATCCCAGGACCTTACCATTAAATGTCTAAGTCCTGCCCCGATTTGGTTTATCAAAATGCAATACCTCACATTTAACTAAATTAAACTCCATCTGCCACTCCTTGTCATTAAGGCCCATCTGATCAAGATCCCATTGTACTCTGAGATAACCTTCTTCACTCTCATCACCAATTTTGGTGTCTTTGAGTCATAGAGATGTACAGCATGGAAACAGACCCTTCGGTCCAACCCATCCATGCCGACCAGATATCCCAACCCAATCTAGTCCCACTGCCAGCACCCGGCCCATATCCCTCCAAACCCTTCCTATTCATATATTCATCATCTGCAAACTTACCAACCATATCTCCTATATTCACATCCAAATCATTTGTCCAATGACGAAAAGCAGTGAACCCACCGCTAGTCCTTGCACCACAGGCCTCCAGTCGAAAAAAGAATCCTCCACTAACATACTGTCTCCGACTTTTAAGCCAACTTTGGAGCCAAATGGCTAGCTCTCCCTGGATTCCATGTGTTCAAACCTTGCTAACCAGTCCACCAAATGGAATTTCCTCGAACACCTTGCTGGAGTCCAGATAGACAATGTCCACTGCCTTTATCAATCCTTTTTAGCACTTCTTCAAAACAAAACTCAATCAAGTTAGTCAGACATGATTTCCCATGCACAAAGCTATGTTGACCATCCCTAATTAGTCTTTGCTTTTCCAAATACATGCCAATCTTGGCTCTCAGAATCCCTTCCAACAAATTCCCCACCACTGACATCACGCCCACCGGCCTATAATTCCATAGCTTTTCCTTATCACCTTTGTTAAAGAGTGGCATCTTGTTTGTCACCCTCCATTCTTACAGCACCTCACCCATGGCTATCGATGATACAAATATCTCATCAAGGGGCCCAGTAACCACTTCCCTTGCTTCCCACAAAGTTCTAGGATATACCTGATCCGGTCCCAGGGGTTTGTCCACATTTGTGTTTTTAGATGTCCAGCAGCTCCACTTCTGTAATAAGAACACTTTTCAAAGAATCACTAATTATTTCTGCAAGTTCTAGAACTTACACATCCTTCCATGACCACATCTCGTGAGGAATGACCCCTTAAAGGTATTCCTGATGAAGGGCTTTTGCCCGAAACGTCGATTTTACTGCTCCTCTGATGCTGCCTGAACTACTGTGCTCTTCCAGCACCACTAATCCAGAATCTGGTTTCCAGCAGCTGCAGTCATTGTTTTTACCCCCTTCAACATGTAAAGCAACCCGGCTGATACATGTTGCGCTCAGTCGAGCTTTTTTTGTTTTGAAACTCTGTTGATAAAAAACACCTGAGTATCATGGTCCAAAATGTGTGAATGATCTTCAAGTCTATGAGTATTCACAACAGGAAATATCTTGGGATCATTCTTATGTCTCTCCACATTTAATGATGATGAGGACTTCAACAGGCTTGTCAATTTACTTCAGAGATTGAGAATCTAAGCTCCATTGTGATATTCCAGTGCAGAAACCAGACTTGCACTCCTGTCCACTGCTGAACAGAGCCCTCCTTCAGATGGAACATTATACTCCAGTCTGAGTGACCACAGTGCAAACTGCTCCCTCAAATCCCACAGGCAAAGCAACTTAACTGGTCATTGTTCTCAGTCCTTTTTGAGATCTTGGTATGGACCAAGTGGCTTGTGAATACTCATACACTTGAAGATCACCTCCACATTTGGGAAGTTCATTAAATATGTGATAAGACCTTTGTGTGTTCACTTAACTCCTGTTTCCTTGTTTGCTGTTCACAGTTCAGACCCATGCTGAAAAAGTTCAGAAATGGCAAATTGTGAAAAGCTAACTTCTATTTGTTGAAATGGCTTTTGAAGTTGAGAATGACACGTGAAACTGGCTGACTCCTCCTCCCCTTCCCCCATCCCCGAGATGTCACAACCTGTTGGAACGTCTATTTCAGACTGCTTAGAATCCTTTTCCGCTTTATTATACAATTTATTGCTTGGACTTGGAAGTAAATGTTTTTGGCGGTACTTCATTTAGTTAATCATAAACTCAGATTGAGTAATTCACTTGAAACCAAGTCATTACGTGCAAAAATGATGACCAAGTTAATGTCACAATATAATGCAAAGTTTTCTTCTGCACAGTCGAATTGATTACAAAATTGTAATTAGACAGCAATTATGATGCAGTAATTATAAAATAAACAGACTGGTCTGCATGATGAATACAGTCTGTAATTGAACCACTTCATAAATTATATGGAGACTTGCAAAGTATGCCAAAAATGAGAAAATGTGTTTTAACAGTTTCAATTATGAATCTAAGCATGAAAATAATTGATTATTTCTTGATTGAGGAACACTGCAAAAACTGGTGCGCATGATGTAAAATGAGGCAATAATAAATAGGAGTCGTGCAGAGTTTGTTCTTAATGACGGCTAAGTCTGTTCTTTGATTGAAATAGTCTCTGGAGTCTTGTTATCAAATGTGTTTTGGATCCCCCCCCGCTCCTGCAGTGCTGTTGGTATCACACCAGCTCTGTGCATCTGTTCCCTTGGGAAGGCAACATCCTCTGATGGTCTAGCAAGTATCTTGCAACTAATCCAAGAGTGGGGAGCCATTAGGTACATAACCTTTGGTCACTGTTCTATCAGCTGATTCCACTGGAGTACTTTAAATCTGAGAGAAATACTTTGAATTTGCTGATTGGATGCCCAAGTGCTGGGACACATCAATTCTCTTTTGTTGAAACTGCTTCATTTTCAATTCCTTTGGTCCTTGCTTTTGATAGTTAACTTGCTTCACAATAATGTGTTTTGAACAAGCATAAGACACTTGGAGTATGCAGCACATGACTTAATTGCAACTGGGTGATCAGCTCACTGTTTTCAGAATGAACACGGAAAGACACAAATCAAAACCATCTCTCCATCAGTCTACTGAAAACTATTTCGGTGTACCCTCATTTTGCCTGCTGAAAGTTCTTTACAAATCTGGGTAATTTTTGGGCTCTGCGTAAACACCACTAGCCCAGTATCCTCCCCTTGTAATGTTACAGTTGGGAGCCTACTTCCTCTCATTCAGAGCGAGTCATCAAACTTGACCATTGAAAACTGTCATGAGGAGAACGGACAGATTGAAACTGACTGTGGAGCAGCCTGAAACTGCAGGTGCCAGGAAGCGATTTACTATGCTCGGGCTGCACAGTGCAAAGTACAAATATGAAGTGTTATTTCTTGGAAAAGCTTGCAAATTTCCCCATGTCATGACTTAATAGAGTAGAGTATGCAGATATCATGACACACTGTCTGCAAGTCATCACGAAATGTATGAATGTTTATAAATCCTAGTTAGAACACCAAAATGACCAATTTGCCTTATTAGCTGTGACCCAATACAAAAACAGTCGCAAAAACAATAATTTGTCACAAAGCAAAGTGAAAAGAAAAAATATCTACTTTATGCAATTTAACTTCTATCCCATCAAAACTCAAAACTCACACATATTCATGACTGACACAATTAGTTTATCACATATGCAATTATTGGAAAATTAATACAAACATTGTGAACAAAACTCAGAAGTTCAGAACTCAAGACCACAAGATGCAGAGGTTTTGTCCTTACAGAGTCCTTTTGATTTTTGCAATGATGTATGGTAACCGTTCTTCAACTTGAGGGTTGCTCAGTTAAATATCAGTCTTTTCTTGTGTAAATTATTTCTTTCTTTCAAGCTGTCTGCTGTTTTGTGTGTGTTTTCCCTTAAATGGGGATAGAAGGACAGATGCTGTCAACCAGCAGGCACTGGATCTTCTCCATTCTCTGCTGCTGTTGGCACTTTGGCGGCTATGTCAAACAGTCCCTCTTCAATACCTACTCAGGCACTGTGCCCCTAATCTTCCGCTGTTACATTGATGTTTGCATCGGCGCAGCGTCCTGCACTTGGGCTGAACCGGAGCAGTTCATCAATTTCACCCACAACTTCTACCCTGCCCTCAACTTTACTTGGTCCATCTCAGACACCTCCCTCCCCTTTCTTGACCTCTCCATTTCCAATTCCAGCAACAGTCTCTAGATGGATGTTTACTACAAACCCACAGACTCCCCTAACTACCAGGACTATCCCTCCTCCCACCTCCTGCAAGAACTCCATCCTGTTCTCCTGATTTTTCCACCTCCACCACATCTGCTTGGACAAGGAGACACTACTCTCCAAAGCATCCTAGATGTTCACCTGTTTTGAACAATGTGCTTTTCCTCTCTCTATCATCCACACAGCCCTCCACCGCTCCACCTCCATTCCCCGTTCCACTGTTCTAAACCCCCCACCTCCAAACGTAGTAAAGACAGAGTCCCCCTTGTCCTCACCTACCATTCCATCAGTCTCCGCATCCAACGCATCATTCTTAATCACTTCTGCCAACTCTGACTGGACTCACTGCCAAGAATATCTTCCCCTGCCAACTCCTCTCTGCCTTCTGCAAGGATCGCTTCCTTCTTCAGTCCTTCGTTCACGCCACACTCCCCACCAACCTGACTGAACCCCTTGGAACCTTCCCCTGCAACCAGAAAAGATGCAAAACCTCTCCTCCATCCAGGGTTCCAGACAGAGGTTCACTTGCCTCTCTTCCAACCTATGTGGTCTGCTCTGCATTGGGGAGACCAAACATAAACTTAGGGAACTTCTCAGCTGGGCCCGCAGGGGCTGACCAGATGACCCAGTCACCACCCATTTTAATTCCCCTTCCCACTCCCTTTCTGACATGACCGTCCTTGGCCTCTTCCTTTGCCGCAGCAAACCAAACTGCAAATTGGAGGAACAAGACCTCATCTTCTGCCTGGGCAGCCTACAGCCTGGAGGACTCAACATTGAGTTCTTCAATTTCAAAATAACCTCCCTTCCCATCCCCCGACTCTCTTCCCAGCCTCTCCCCGCCACCTACCATTCCTCCCATTGACCAACCGGGTCATACTCTCTGCCCGTCTTCACCTATCCGCACATCACCACCCTGCCCTGCCACCCCCTGATCTGCAGCTCCCTTGACACCCACTGCCAGTCCTGAAGAAGTGTTACACCTGAAATGTCGACTTCTTCACCTGCTCATGTTGCCTGGTTTGCTGTGTTCTTTCAGACTCCTGCTTGTCAACTTGGCAGTAAATAACTGTTGTCACACTCTGCAACTCAATCAAAGGGCTGTTATCAGGTAGAATTCCCTCAACTGCAAGGATCTATCGTGCTGTGCAGTTTCAAATTATCTGTCTTTTTGCTTCCGAAATGCAAATTTGAATTGCACAGCTCAACAAGGTGCAACACTTGACTTAGAAGTTGTCCAGTTTTTGATATTCTAGTTACCGTACTTCAATTTCCATTCCACTTTCTTGTCCCAAAGAACTGACAAATATGTGGTCTCTTGCACCCTGATATTTTTAACGCATAAAGTGAAAACCATGCCCATGTAATCTTTGAACAACAAATTTAGAAAATTAGATTGTCCCTTCCTGGTGGAATGCGCCTGATTATTGATTAAATAACATGATTATTTTCTGTACACTTGCAAATTGTTTTGGAATGGGAGGGAAATGAGGTGGACCTGCCAATTGAATTACACAGCCTTTGATTGGAAGGCACATAAAGTCATCTTTTACAATGTGAAAATTGAAAAAGTAGTTTCTTGGATTTCTGGACACAGCCTAGCAATTGGAAACTGTGTAGGTCTGGTGTACCAATTCAAATTCTGGACTTGTGTGGAAAATCTTTATTTCTTTGTTTTACAATAATATCACACTGGCTATGAATGGAGCAAGGAAATTATAGATATTGCAAATGTGCAACAGAGCAAAGAAGTTATGGGAGTTCTTTCTAGCATCTGTAAAGGGAAAGCACAGTTTGGTCAGCCATTGTAGAGGTTGTGTGTTGCAAGGAACTTGATGCTTTCATGAAATTAGAACTACAATTTGTGTGCTATCACACCTAGTCAACACAGGTGCCCGTTGTGTGGCAAAGAGCAGCAAACCGCTCACCCTATTATAATGTCTCATTCACCACTGACAGCAGTGGACCTAGGTTTTGGTGTCACTGACACAATCCACTCAATTTTGTGCTTTTCAGAAGAAGATTTTCGACTTGCCGTTAGAAAGCAAAAGTAAACGAATGGCCTGCTGCCGATTCATCAATGTTCCATTGCAAACTAATCCTGCTCCCTACTGCTGCTCAATCTACTTCTCACTTCCCATCATCAGTTCATCAGAATTTGTGAGCTCCTTGCTGTTATTGCTGACAAAGTACCTTATGGAATGAAATCATTTTAACAGTTTAAGCTGCACAAATATTTTGCTGCAGTGAGTGAAGTCTGAGAATTTAATGTCCTGTTCCTGACCTACATTAACAATTTTCTACTTCGATAGCATCTTCAATGTACAAAGGCATCCCAAAATATCATGTACCTATGACCTTAACCTTTTCAATTGAGAAGCAATTACTTTGCCCTGCCATTTGCTTCCTTGTTGGACAATATTAGAATAGATGCATTTACATGCTAAAATATTTCAGATATCATTCTTACATAACAATTTTTCTGCTAATCAATACACACATATGTTATCAGAAATGCCAAAATGAATCAACAATGTGTGCTTGTGCTGTTTTGATGTCTGTTCACCTTGTTTCAAAGATTAATAACTTATCAATTTATAACTGACCAAGAGCCATAAATTGACCTTGTCAAGTTTTTAGGTGGAGATTGGCTCACTCGCATTAATCAGTGGGGTGCCTGAGAAATGGATATTCCACTATTCATGCCTGCGTCTCGAGTATTCACTGTCCTTGAAAGGAACAAGCCTGAATTGGAAGGGAAGTGAAACCATAGTGCAGCAGACTGTAATACTGTCTAAAACATTGGACAAACTGATAAGGACCCTGAGAAACAGCAAGAAAACTATCCTTTAATTCTGTAGTAATAGAGAGTCCGTGCAGAATGGGTCTGTCAGATTTCATTACTGAGAGTTATGGATAAATTCATATCTTTTTTGCTCCATGTCCCATTTGTCCTAATTAAAAAATAGAGAACTGTTTGCAATTCAGTGACTGCTGGAATAGTGGTTGTGGAATATTCAGAAAACACAATAAACAGAAGATTTCGCCCTGAAACAACAGTCAAGTCCTTGGCAATTCTGTCAGATAGTGTTTTAATATTGTTGAACATCAACCTAAGTAGTTTTCTATTGTACATGTCTCAATGAACTGCTTTCACTCTTACACTCTTATTACAAACCAACTGATAAAGAGGATTGTGCCTCTGTTAAAGTATTTGTCCACTTATTTTTGGAAGTGAATCATTCCATGTGCCTCAGTTTCTCTCTCAAACTGTTCATAGAATGACAGTCCAGAAGAGGCCCTTTGGCCCATTTGTCTGTAATATCAAAATTATGCTGAGTCGGCACAAGTCCGACTTGGCCCATAGCCTGCAATTTAATGATATTGCGTGCTCTTCAAGTACTCATCCATGTTCCTCAATATTATTCCCCTTCAGCCTTTGCTGCTGAAAAGTAAACAACCTCAACTATCCAGCTTCTCTACAGCTGAAGTGTGCCAATCCAGGCAAGCTCCACTGCACCCATGTCAGTGCATCTTTCCTGTCGTATGGTGATCAGAACTGCAAACACTACTCCAGCTGTGGCCCAAGCAAAGTCCTGTACAACTCCCTGTGCTTATAATCTACATGGAGAAAAAGTGAAGACTGCAGATGCTGGAGATCAGAACCGAGAGTGTTGTGCTGGAAAAGCACAGCAGGTCATACAGCATCCAAGGAGCAGTAGAAATTGATATTCCAGGCTTAAGCCCTTCATCCGGAATGAGGCTTATAGACCAGGGGGGCTGAGAAACAAATGCGAGGGAGGTGGGGTTGGTGGGGTTTTTGGGGTTGTGGGGGGGGGGGGGGGGGGTGATGTTGGGAAGATAGCTAAGAATGCAACAGGGAGATGAAGTGAAGGGAGAATGTGATAGGTAGGAGGGGAGGGTGAAGTGGATGGATGGAAAAGGTGATGGACAGATCAGGAGGGTGGTGCTGAGTTGGAGGCTTGGAACTGGGATAATGTGGAGGGGGGGGGGGGGGAGGAGAAGGGGAATTGAGGAATCTGGTGAAATCCACATTGATCCCATGTGGTTGCAGCTTCCGAAGGTAGAATATGAGGTGTTCTTCCTCCAAGTGTCGGGTGCTAAAGGTTTGGTGATGGAGGAGGCCCAGGACCTGCATGTCCTGGGCGGAGTGGGAGGGGGAGTTGAAGTGTTCAGCCACGGGGCAGTGGGATTGGTTGGTGCGGTTGTCCCAGAGATGTTCCCTGAAGCGATCCACAAGTTGGCATCCTGTCTCCCCAAAGTACAGGAGACCACATTGGCTGCAATGGCTATAGTAGATGACATTTACGGAGGTACAGGTAAATTTCTGTCATATGCGGAAGGATCGTTTGGGGCCTTGGACGGAGGTGAAGAGGAGCTGAAGGCAGAGGTTTTACACATCCTGCAGTGGCAGGGGAAGGTGCCAGGAGTGGAGTGTGGGCTGGTTGGGGTCGTGGACCTGACGAGGGAGTCGCGGAGGGAATGGTCTCTCCCGAATGCTGATAGGCGTGGGGAAATATCTCTGTGGTGATGGTGTCCATTTGTAGGTGGATGAAGTGGCAGAGCATGATATGGAGGTTTGTGGGGTAGAGGGTGAGGACCAGGGGTTGGGGGGGGGGTTCTGCCTTAACTTATAAAGGCAAGAGTCAGATGCTTTCTTAATTAGCCTTGTAACCCACCCTGCCACCTTCATAGCTTGAAGGTAAAGCATCCCAACATTCTCTGTTCCTCAGTTTCCTGATGTCCGGTCATCCATTGAATACGCTTTTGTTTTGCACTTTGGAAGACATAACATCACCTGTCCCTTTTCAGCATCAAATTCCATCCATTTATATCTTCCTGCAATCAAAGACTTTCTTTCTCACAGTCAAGCACCTGCAAACTTAGCTAAGATTCCTCCCACATTCTTATCTATCTTCATCATTAACTAAAGTCACAAAATGTAAGGGACCCAACACTGATCCCTTTGGTATGCCACTGGACACCAGCTTCCAGCCACACAAACAGCTTTCAAACACCACCCTGTGCCTTGCTGTATATCCAATATTGGATCCAACTTGCCATGTTACCTTTGATCCAATGTGCTTTCAGCTTCTTCACCAGTATCCATTGCGGGACCTTGTCAAAGGCCTTGCTGAAATCCATATACTCTAAATCCTTCACTGCCCTCATCTACATGCTTGGCCACTTCCTTGAAAAATTTAACCAGGACCTCCCTCTGGCACATGAATGTAAGTTGTGATCAGACGTTGCCTCTGTAAATGAAGATAAATTTTCTCCTTCACAATTTTCTCCAGTTGTTTCCCAATCACTTGAGACTCACTAGTCTGTAATTTTCCTTGTTTATCTCCAACATCCTTCTTGAAAAGTGGAACTACAGTCACTGCGGAATGTTGCCATTGAGATCTTATTAAACAACAGTTTATTTAAGTGGCCCCTGCTTGGCATTAATCATTATTTGGGCATTTTGACAGTTTAGGAACACAGGCTACATTGGCTCCCCAGAAGAATGTAGAGTCAATGGAATTCACACATCAAGTGTGAGATCAGATTCCTGGGACTTGGCCTCATTCATGACTTAAGGAATATTCTCATTAAAAGCTTTTGGTGGAAAATGGCAGCCAAATTGCTGCTACATAGCAGTAATGCCTGACCAATTAGTTTCTTCTTGCCAACCTACCAGGATCCTTTGCTCATACAATACAAAATTGTTGATATGTTTGAAATTTGGCATTCTTTGGCATCTGCCCTGCGGAATACAAGATGGAAAGTTGTCACAGCATAATATCTTAGTTCAGCAGTAGAAAAGTTCTGCATCACTGAAGAATCCTCTCCAGACATGGGAAGGAGAGTGTCTTGGCATTTTGCCAACTGGTTTCAGCTGATCAACTGACTTAACACACGAATAATTACTGGCTGCTTTCTGTCTCTGCTTGTCTTGTGCCCCCATCAGAACTTGTCTGTTGTGCTGTTCTGTTCTGAGTTTGGGCAGGAACATTGAGCTGGTCTCCCAGTGTCTCATTTCTGTGTTTGCTTGAGAACCTCTCTCAAATCAATAGTTCCATCAGAATAACATGAATTGTGATTGACAGAGTGGGAGGTGGTTTGGTGCTAGAAGAGCGGGGCAAGATCGGGAATGGATATCATACCATTGGATGCCATATCCCATCACTCGCACAGCAATCAGCGGCCATTATTTCCAAATTGTGTCATTGTTTCTGCTCGTAAATGCCTCAAATTGTTTGAAAAGATGACAAAACTGACAAACGTGCTGTGACGACTTTGTTTCACTATCATTTTGTTCTATTTGAATTATTTTTACCATCTTCTTGGTTATGATTTTTTTAAAAATAGTTATTCTTTCTTTCTGTGTGTGCTTAATGCACCCTACTCTGGCAAATTTCTACTACAAAACCAATTCTGGAGCCTAAGTAGTAACATTTTTATGGGTGCATTGTAAAAGTGCATTGAAATTTTTATGAGCTGAAGGCTTCTGAGCTAAATGGAATTGAACAAAGGTACTTATTCTTTCAGTCCTTGAATACTATGTGTGTGAGAAAATCTTTTCAGCTTATTGGATAAATGCCTTTTGCTTCCTGCTGATTGACTGAGAGAAATGTTCTATCCCAAGTTCCTGAGTCTTTCAGTAATCCATCCAAAGCAGCTTGAGATCAGAGTTTATCCATAGGTCACCACACAAGATTTAATGGCAGGCACCTGCAAATTTAAAATGAAAGCAGATAGTTTTAAGACACTGTTATATTTCAGGAATTTCTATATGGTCTACATTTATTCAAATCTACCTTCATCATCTACGAACAACCTTGGCATCATGCCCAGGAATTAATAATTTGCTTTTGGTTGCATTACCATTGTGTTCTTCACTGCATGTTCTATAGTAAGTAACACATACTAAAGACTAAAGTAATGCTCACGGGAGAAAAGAGCCAACAACTGCACTCGCATACAAATCTCCCAGTGTCTGTCTCCCTCCATTTCTCCCTGTTTCCCTACGCCGCTTTTTAGCATTTCTTGTTTTCATTTTCAGCTGTTCATAATGTAGTAGCAAATGATCAGTTTATTTTGCACTTACCAAACACTGCATCCATTTAACAGTTTGATGGATAATTTTGTTTTCATTGAATAAACTGAAAGTGGACCAGCCTCACGCAGACTGTAGTTACTAAAGCCTTTCAGAAGCTATCTTTGGTGGGATGATTCATAACTCACTCCTATTGGTGGAGGAACTCATTTGGAGATCAAGCAGGAGCTTTTACCAAAGCTGACGATGACATCGCAAAAACTTACTTTCAGAATTGAGTGTATGAATTGAAGCAAAGACAAATTGCCATGAAGTGTTCGCAGAAAAGGATTGCATTTACATCTTACTTCTGTGCAGTAGCAGTTACATGCTCATTATTTACATAAACTTACAACACGAGTTAGAATTAGAATTCGTACAGTGTGAAGACAGGTGCTTTGGCCCACGTCCACACCAACCCTTCAAAGAGTAACCCACCCATACCTATTCTCCTCTCCTATATTTGCCCCTGACTAATGCACCTAACCCACACATCCCCATTGCCAATTTAGCATGGCAATTGACCTAACCTGCACGTCTTTGGACTGTGGGAGGAATCCGGAGCACCCAGAGGAAACCCCATGCAGACATGGGGAGAACGTGCAAACTCCATACAGAAAGTCGCGAGAGGCTGGAATCGAAGCTGTGTCCCTGCTGCTGAGGCAGCAGTGCTAATCACTGAACCACCGTGCCACCCCAAAAGAGTTGTTTTATCATTTTGCTTAAGTCAGGCTATGGGAGCAAAAGATAAAAGATTTTTATTTTCGCATCTAATTTTTGAGTCATAGAGACATACAGCACGGAAACAGACCCTTTGGTCCAACCTGTCCATGCTGACCAGATATCCCAACCCAATCTAGTTCCATCTGCCAGCACCCAGCCCATATCCCTCCAAAACCTTCCTAATCATATACCCATCCAGAAGACTTTTAATGTTGTTGCAATTGTACCAGCCTCCACCACTTCCTCTGGCAGCTCATTCTACACACGTGCCACGCTCTGCGTGAAAAAGGTGCCCCTTAGATCTCTTTTATATCTTTCCCCTCTCACCCTAAATCTATGCCCTCCAGTTCTGGACTCCCCACCTCAGGGAAGAGACTTTGTCTATTTATCCTATCCATGCCCCTCATGATTTTTATAAAGCCCTATATTTTGATGGACATAATTTGTTTTCAAAGCCATGGAGCATGTTTGCTTCAGAATGGAAGTCCTGAAGTAAAATGTCAATTGAATGAGATAAATCAGTGAGGACTGACAACATTGAAAATGGCCAGCTGACCCTCAACTAATCTCTTTTGAAATCAAAGGTGAAAGATGTTAGGTGCTTTAATAGTCGACCAATAGACATCCCTTTTGAGCCAAATACGTGCGGAAGAAACTGATCTTGACACAAATCTTGATTCTTGTAATTTTTATGTTCAAAGCAGATTTGCAAAAGAAATATTGCTGTTCTACAATGACTGAGCTAAAACTGGTTCAAGTTTCACATAAATTCAGTGTTCCTTTTCTTGTCAGAAAGCATATCAATCATTTTACATACACCAAGATTCCTCAAACACCAATTAGTACCAGGGAACTTGTTCTTTAAGTGCCATTCGAGGGAAAATGTTAGTCAAGATATCGTGAGAAATGAATAGCATCAAGGGAGGTTTCACTGCAATTTATTGAAGATTAATGCAAATGCATGAGGCTTCAGTGTGAGGGTTTAAGTGAGCTTACACTAACCAGGATACTGAAAAATTTAATACAGATCATAGACAGATTCAGTAAACAGTGATTGCACTTTTTTGTTTAGGATTTTGTTATCCCTGGAAAATGTGTCACTCATTGTTCACTCTGAGTCTTTAAATAAGTGATGGTGAACCACTTCCCTGATCCATTGCACCTGAAATGGTAAAGGTATTCCCACTGTGTTTTTGGGAGACATTTGCAAGATTTTGATCCAGTGAGAATGAGTCGTAGTAATACATTTCCAACTTAGAAATATGAGAAACTTTGGAGTAGAAAGTGCATTTAAGTGGTGCCTCCACGCATCTGCATCACTAGTTCTTCTGGGTGGTGGTGGTTGTTAATTTCTGAAGCTGCTTTGGTGTGTATATGCACTGACTGGTGTCGAGGATTGACACTGCTGCACAGTGGGGTGAGTGGATTGTTTAAGGCAATAGAGAGGATACCCTTCAAATTAACTGTTTCTCCTGTATCCTGAGAATTGTTTCATTCAGCCAGGCCTTCCGTGATAGTCCTCACTTTCAGGTGGTTATCAGGTAAGCAAAGTTCTGAAGTATACTGTCACTTACCTTGTCTTGGAGGTATCACACTTAGGTGACAATGACAGTTGAGTGTTTGGACAGCAGTGACCCTTTGGATAAGTGTTTCAATAACATTAATGCCATTAAATGTGTGAAGGTTGTGATTATACTCTGTAAGTACTAAACGCTGAAGAATTGGACAAAGTCTAGGTCTTATCCTTGTCTACTTAATACCTGAATACCTCAGGATTTGCCAAATGAGCTGAACGCTCATCAGTTATTAGTGCACAGCATCACTTCTACTGGAGGACAGGTCATTCATAGAGGAGCTGAAGGTAGAGGAACCTATGCAGCATAAATTGATTCCTTTTCTCTCTTTCCGTCTGCACATCTACATGTTGGAGGGAAGGGGATGAAAGAGAAAAAAAAATTATATTTGAGAAGTGTCTGTATATTTTCCAAAGGAACTTGGAAGGCTGAGGCTCGGAACGAGTTCCAATTTTGAGAGATAGTGGGAGAGATTTTTTCAGCCTGCTTTTTTATTTCTTTGTTAGAGCAACACAAGAAATGTATCTTTCCCTGTTTGTGAAAATCGCCTTGATTTCCATGGAAGGAAAAGATGGCAAAAGCAGCTGTTGAGACACCACAGTATGTTTCTGTGTTGCAGAACACTGGTTTAATATGTGTATCTGTTATTTCTTATGCAATTTAATATCTTGTCACAACAAAGGAAAGATTGAGATGAACATATACAAGGTTTTAAAAGGTTTAAAGGTGAAGTTCTCTCACTCAGATTTATGATCAAGAACTCTGATTCAGCGTGGAAGAGGGAGAAACTCTTGCAACGTTGAAAAAAGAAGTGTTTGGATAGGTGTCTGAGGTTCCATAACCTACAAGGTTGGCTATCAAGAGCTGTAACAAGAGGAATGAGACTGGATGGATATTTGTTGACTATCATAGACATGATGGGCTGATGATCTTCTCATATACTGTAAATATCCATAGTCTATGAAGTCTGAAGACCAGAAGGATTTCTGAGGGGCAGCTTTGTTCATGCTCTCTGGGACTGGGTCTGCTCTCTGAAAGGTAAGACAGGGGCTGTCATAGATGTTTTTAATATTCTGAAAGACTTCAGTACAGTATGTTATGAAGTTGAAGGCGTGTTACTGTACCTTTAAGAGAGCATGAATGTGTTCTGACCTGATAGCTTACAAGGTCCTGTGTGGACTTGGACTTGATGGCAGTCCCACATTGTATTGGAAAATTGAAAATTTGTAACATTTGGCTGTGAAATGGACACCTGAGTTTTGTTTGCTGTTTTGACAATAATTCAAATTTAACTAGTTTAAATTATGCCCCAGGATATTATAACCCAATTGAGTTTGAATTTTATTGTTTTGCCAACATCAAACTACTGAGACGATCGGATTTTGGGGATATAAAAAGGCAGGCATTTTGAAAATTGCGGATAGAGCAACTGCCATCGAGAGAGACCCAAGAAATTAGGAAACACTCTTTCTTTCACATGAAACATATTTGCAGTAAAAAGAAAGACTACAACCCAGGAAGATCTTCAGCTGGAAGAAAACAGACATGCTGTGGTTTTGAAATGAAGTCGATGCAATTTTAATAAATGTCTTATGGGAACAGCATATTATTATAAAGTTGGAGGCAGATAGTAAGCAGGTAAGGGAAAGGGAGTGGCTCAGAGTTGTGAATAGTTGTTGTTTAATGTTCATTCTTAGAGTTAAAAAAATGTTATTTTCTTTAAATAGTGCAATTTGGGATTTCTTTGTCAATCATATTTTAACAGATTATGAGACAAGGTCAGCTTTTCTGGGTGTTTGGCTTAATTAAGAGAGGTTCACTGCTGTGTCAATACAGGTAGGAGTACAGATGCTTCCATTTGTAGGGGTGATCCAATGGCTGGCAGTGGCAAATACTGGATGGTTTTTTTACAGCCACAGTAAGGAATTCAAGAAATATTGTTCACGCAGGGAGTGCTGAGAACATGAAACTTAGTCCTACAAGGATAGTCGAGTTGAATAGCATAGATGCAATTACTTAGAAACTAGGTAAGCCTGTCAGGACGAAAAATGGAATGATATGTTAATAAGGTGAGAGGAAGGCATGTGGGAAGGGGCTGTGAAGAGTAAACACTGGTGTGAACTTTTGGATTAAAAGACCTATCTCTATGCTGTTAACATTCTGTAATACCTTAAGAACCCTGGGGATAGCTCAATCATTTTAGTGCTGTAAATGCAATGTGACCCCAGTAAGGATTTAAAGTTAATCACGGTGATGTTCATTTCCAGGACAAAATGCCCAGAAAAAGAGGCTTGATTGTGGACAAGAGAGATATTTAGAGTTCTACTCTGGTTAACAGAGACATTGCACGATTAATCAGATCCTATCTCAGAAAAATCTCAATCTCGTAAATTGGAGACTCTCCCTTTTATTATCCCTTGGTAACAGAGGTGAAATGGCTATTCGCCTTGAGGACCAAAAGCAAAGTTACATTACTGCTGGTTCCTTCCTTCATATCCCTTGAACGCTAATTTGCAGTTTCAAAAGAAACCTGGATGAAGTCAGTCACTGGTTGAGCAAACAGATGCCAATGAAAATGGATTTATAATAGCGCTCAATGGGCTTTTTATATGAATGACGAGGCTTGAGAGATTGGGTTAATGGTAATGGGCCACAGCAAATGGACTGCAATAGTTTCAGTGTTGCTACCAGTAATTTCATATTTTAGTGTTTGAGCTACAACCACATCAGGCTCCAAACGCACTGAAATGAGGTACTTTTCTATGCTTTCACTATTAGATGGTATATCAAAATACCGAGAAATTTATTCATTAGTTGAATCTTTCTAACATGTTCCAATCTCAAGCCCTGACAGTACATTTTACAATCCGTTACCCTTTCACTTTACTTCTTCCTTCACCAACCTGTGAAGGAGAAGAGACATTTCTCAGCAAAGACAGTAATTTCCTTCTGGGCCCACTCCATTTGACATGTTCTTCGTGCCTGACCGACACTGGCTCATCAGCAACGCATGCCAAACTAAACCAGCGTGTTAGTGTGAACTGGGCACTCTAATTATTGTCATGAATATTCATGATCACAATATGAGCAGGGATAAAACTTGGTCACACTCTCTCATCCTCCCAAAAGTACCCAATGGCATTAACTTTCCAAAGTGACATCATCAAGCAGTTATATTCTCCCAGCGTCACTCCCCTTCCCTCAAACACTGAATAGCTGATTCTCCCAAAAGTAAATATTTGCTGGGGTCTGGGTGAAGGCTTTCCCCTGCCCTCTTGGTCTGCCATTGTGATATTGTCTGAAAATATAACTCTTGCTTGCCTTTTTTGTATGCTTTTACCATATGCTTACGTTTTAGGGGTCCTCAGGTGTTGTCTTCTGAAGCTCAAGGGCCTCACATGACTTGCTTTGGGAAATTACTCTGCGCACCGAAGATCAACCTTGTCTCCAAACTTTTGCCTCCAAACCAGGTGGGGATGATCAGGCCTGCATCCAGAACTCAACATAGAACTCAAGAGCTTCAATTAGTATTTCGAGATTTGAGGAAAATTGATTTGGGAATGTTGCCCTGCTTCCTGTTTGCTTTGTTAATTGTTCCCTTGTCTTGTTTGAACGAGCCATGTGTTGCAGCAAAGCACTACTTTTTAAAACCCATTTAACTAGCCCTTGGGCATTTTCTACTGCGAGCAATACTGGTACCCCTCGTGTTTTTGTTTCCAACATGCAATATTTGTCTAAGATCATTGACTGACCTTAAATAGACTACTATTCTCATCAGACCTCTTCTGGTGTTTAAGTTTTGACTCTTGTCCCATTCTTCTGTTTGCTTCAGAGCCTTGTACAGTCCTTCAGTAACCAACTGGAAAATCCTGTCACTGTTGTAATAACCAGATGAAAAGGCTCTCTTTTAACCTGCTCAGGTGCTTACTATAAGCATGTTTTGCTTTTTCCCGCTCAGAAATGTCATGCAGTTCCGGCTTAACAGTTGTCTGATCTCTTGATCATTCTCATCAAACCAGTCTTGGTGTTTCCCAGTTGAGTGGCCAACCAGACAGTTTTTACAGACATTGATGATGGCTGTCCTAAGGACTGACTAGGGCTGCTAGGATCAGTATCATTGAGGGTCACTAGGTTTGTGGAGAGCATCATGGTTTAGAGAGCTCTGGTGGTTTCAGCCCTCGATGTGGCTCTGAGATGTGGACTGTCCACACAGCCACTTCAAGGTGCAAGAGCAGTCCCACTGACACTGCCTGCACAACATCTGCAAATCCACAGGGAAGAAAGACACAGTAACACCAGTGTCCATGACAAGGCTAACATTCGCAGCATCGACTCACTGACCATCCTTGATTGGCTGCGATGGGGCTGGGCTTGTTGTCTGCATTGACCGACATGAGACTCCCCAAGCAAGTGCTCTATTCCCAGCTCCGAAACGGCAGGTGAGCCCCAGGTGGACAGAGGGAGTACTTCAGGGATACCCTCAAAGCGTCGCTGGTGAAGTGCAGCATTCCCACAGACACCTGGGAATTACTGGCTCAAGACTGTCCAAAGTGGAGGAGGAGCATCCAAGAAGGCATCGAGCAGCTTGAGACTTGCCGTCGGGAAAAAGCAGAAGCCGGGCCAAAGGAGTGTGCTGCCATACCAATGTCCCACCAACCCCTCCTGACGCCCACCTTCTGTCCCACATGTATCAGTGCCTACGGTAGCTGTGTCGGTCTGCAGAGCCATCTACAGACTTACTCAGAGAATGGTGGAGTCATCCTAGTCTATGAGGGACTGCTAATAATAAATGTTTGTCATTTTTTGGTCAATAGGCAGCTGCCGCACTTGAATTGCAACTTAGTTAACTGGATCAAAATGAAGGAGTCAGTTCATTTACAAGATTTTCTGGGGCTACAAGAAAATAAAAATACAACATTGAACACACATAGGCAGGCAAAAGTGAGGACTACAGATGCTGGAAATCAGAATCAAGATTAGAGTGGTGCTGGAAAAGCACAGCAGGTCAGGCAGCATCCGAAGAGCAGGAAAATCGACGTTTTGGGCAAAAGCCCTTCATCAGGAATGAAAGCAGAGAGCCTCGAGGGTGGAGAGATAGATGGGGGTGGGGGGGGAAGGGGGGTGAGGCTGGGGAGAGGGTAGCAAAAGAGTACAATAGGTGGATGGGGGTGGGGATGAAGGTTATAGGTCAGAGAGGAGGGTGGAGTGGATCGGTGGGAAGGAAGATGGGCAATTAGGACAGGTCATGAGGATGGTGCTGAGCTGGAAGGTTGGAACTGGGGTGAGGTGGGGGAAGGGGAAATGAGGAAACCGGTGATGTCCACATTGATGCCAAGGGGTTGAAGTGTTCCGAGGCGGAAGATGAGGCGTTCTTACTCCAGGCGTCAGGTGGTGAGGGAGCGGCGGTGGAGGCGGCCCAGGACCTGCATGTTCTCAGCAGAGTGGGAGGGGGAGTTGAAATGTTGAGGCACGGGGTGGTGGGGTTGATTGATGGGGTGTCCCGGAGACGTTCCTTAAAGTGCTGTGCGAGAAGGAGTCCAGTCTCCCCAATGTAGAGGAGACCGCATCAGGAGCAACGGATACAATAAATGACATTGGTGGACATGCAGATGAAACTTTGATGCATTTGGAAGTCTCCTTTGGGGCCTTGGATAGAAGTGAGGGGGGAGGTGTGGGCGCAGGTTTGAAATTCCTGCGGTGGCAGGGGAACGTGCCAGGAGGGGAGGGGAGGGTGGGTTGTTGTGGACCTGACCAGGTAGTCACGGAGGGAACGGTCATTGTGGAAAAAAGGGGTGGGGAGGGAAATATATCCCTGGTGGTGGGGTCTGTTTGGAGGTGGCGGAAATGTCAGCGGATGATATGGTTTATGCAAAGGTTGGTAGGGTGGAAGGTGAGGACTCGAAGGGTTCTATCCTTGTTACGGTTGGAGGGATGAGGTTTGAGGGCGGAGGTGCGGGATGTGGATGAGATGCATAGGAGGGCATCTTCAACCACATGGGAAGGGAAATTGCAGTTTTTTTTGTAAATATATTTATTAGTAATTTTTTTAAACTTTACAAACAAAATTATTGGAAAATATTATAAATTAGTATAATAAAAAAACACAAATTACAATACATCACTGTCCACTAACTACTAACCTACCCTATAATACAAAACAAACGCTAACACTGTGCAAAGCAATACCAATAAATAAGTAACTAATCGATCAAAAGAAAGAAAAGCGAAAAAAAGAAACAAAAAAAAAAGAAATAAAACACAGGATGCAGAACAACTATGCTCAGCACAAAGCTCCCAAACAGGAACGGGAGCATTGTATATATACCCTTATTCACTCGAGACCCCCTCCAGGGCCCAGAGCTTGACAAACCTAACCATCCTGGTTAAACAAATGCCCTAGTTAAGGTAACTGACAAATCTATATCCAAGTAACTCAAGTAGGGCTGCCATGTCTTATAAAAATCGTCTGTTGTGTGGTGCACCATGTTTATAAAAAAGTCCAAGGGAGTGTGCTCCATAATTAGTTTCTGCCATCCCAGCAAGCCTGACGGGTTCTCAGACACCCAGTTCATCTGTGCACAGGATGCAAGAATATTAAATAGTTTCTTCCCATGCCCATCTAAAGATGGTAAATTTGGTAGACCTAAGAGGAGAGATATCGGGTCTACTTTGACTTCAGTCCTCAATACCCTCCCTATCTCTCCCGCAATGACGCTCTAATAAACCCTGAGCCTGTGGCATGTCCAGAAACAATGGGTAAGAGTACCTACACTTATTTATCATTTGGGGCACGCTGAAGATGCCCCTTTTTTAAACTTCACTGTCGCCAGACAGTGTAGTGCCTAATGAACCCTGTGCAGAACTTGTAACTACACAGCACACATCCTATTGAGATCTCTTCACAGCCAGCAGTGAGTTTCCTGCACATCCATCCACCCACCTCAGTCTGTGTCAGTTGCTCCTAATGTGGTCTTCTCTCCATTGGGCAGTTACGACACCAACTCTCAACGCTTCAGAGAATGTCTCTGGGACACGCACCAAATGATCCCACCGCCCTGTGGCCGACCACTTCAATTTCCCCCTTCCACTCCCCCAAAGACATGCAAGTCCAGAGTCTCCTTTAAGAAAGACTTTTGCAGTTTGTTTACTTATAATTTAGTTTAAAAGTGACAATGCACTTACTCTCATTGTTACATGTCATCTGTGCTTTCAAATCAGGGCAAGACCCCCCAGTTTGTGATGGCCAGTCACCAGTTTGTCCTGGAGGGTTAAACCGACATGCCTAACATGTGCCAAATTCCACAGGATTCACTGAGGACTTCACCAGACAGGCAAGCAGTCACTGAATTCAAATGCACAGATTTTCTGGCGCTTTTAAAAACAACATGTTTTGGAATTTAAAATAAGAGGTGTCAAAATATTTTGGGATTCTGATCTATGATCATACAAGAACTCACATGCTGAAATTGTGGCATGTGTTCTTTGATGTGCAGTTAACCACGTAAGTGGTGTCACAATTTGCTCAAGGGTATAACTCCCTTTTCTGAGCATAGAGCATTCTGTGCTTTCAAACCTCAGCCTAAGGGGGAGGGGGATACCAGTCATGCAGGGAAGCAGTATGAGGAGGAGAATAAATTGTGATAATTATTAGTTAATGCTGAGGCACAAACCCATTGTTGCAGACACAGATATGCTTGTGTAAAAATTGCTCCAAGTCGGAAATCTCTGAACCATCATCATAAAATGCTGAGCTTGCTGAGAAATGTGAATTGATGCAGAAATAGTGCAGTCAATGAATGCTCTTCTGAACTCATGTATGCGAGGTTAAGTCCCCGGTAATTTGAAAAATCTGCTTCCTGTCTTCATTCATATTCCAAGTTAAGTGTTTGATTACCTGAACATGAAGTATGCTATAATTTGGTAAAATTTACCTTCCATTTACTGAGTTACTCTCACTTGATGGACTGGCTTAATGGTCTCAAACTGCACATCTATCCTGCTGCTCTTGAAGCCATCAGCAAATTCATAATTGTTGAGAGAAAGTAACAAAGAGGACATTTATCCTGAAGCATGTAGTTGGAAAACTGCCCTCCAAACACTACTTTCAAATCGGACTTAGCAGGAGAATTTAATACGTTGTTCCACAAGTGGACCAAGAGCAATTGGCAAGGGATATTTTCTCTAATTTTGCCCTTAACTTGGTTCGCTGATGTTTTCCTCAGCTGTCAGTGTTCAGCAGGCTTCTCAACTGTACAAGCTTCACAGCCTCACCTGATCCAAAGGGCATTGTGTAACAAGTACGACAAGAGCTCACTCCCTCGCTTTTATCCTCCTTTCTCCATAGACCAAGAGTACTGAGGGCAGGGATATCAGTCCCTCTGCTTCTCAAAATGGAATGGAAATAGAACCTTAGGTACTGTATGGGTTACATATTCATAGCTGTTTGCAGACTAGTGATCGCTTTTTCTCATGTTCAGTTGTTCCTTTTATCAACTTTCATATGCAGCTCTTCATTGTTGTATTGACATTGTTCTGATCTTCGTGCAGCCTTGTACTTTTCAGACTGGAGGCTTTTCTTCATGTGGATTCACTTTCACTGGGGGAAGGTCGCAGTTCAGATAACAAACATTCATTTCCAGGATGAAGTTAGCAGCTTTAGAAGGGAAACTGGGTTCTCAACATGTTTTAATTCCTGAACCAGTGCAGTATCTCATCCTCACTACTCTCACCTCTTCCTATTTCTGTAATCCACTGTGTAATGCCCTGGGATAGCTCTGCTCCTTTAATGTGGAACCTCCCCAGATTTAATTGCTGCATCCTTGGTGACCATTCCTGTCAGTGTCAAGGTCTTTGTTTTAAAATTGCCTACCTAAACTTCTCCACTTTGCTACCTCTTGTTCAGATTCGAAGATATTCGTGACAATCTACTGCTTTGTGTGGTGCTGCAAAGGCATAGCAGGTCAGGCAGCATCAAAGGAGCAGGAGAGTCGACGTTTCTGGTATAACCCTTCATCAGGAATGAAGATGCTGCCTGACCTGCTTTGCTTTTCCAGCGCCACACTTTGAGTCTGCTCGCCAGCATTTGCAGTCCTTGCATCCTCATCTATTGCTTTAATCAAGCTTCTGACCGTCTACTTTAATACCACTTAACATCAAGTTTTGTGTGACACTGCCATCATCCAGTGAGGCAATTCATCACATTAAAAGGTGCTACATTGATATATGCATTTCTGTTGCCCATAGGAGGTCCTTTAACGCAGAGTAATTAAGTAAGAATTGCTCCCCAATGTACAGTGCTCATGCCATTCTTAATTAAGATATTTTCAAATGTTCTCCACTGTTGAAATGGAGAACTGTAAATAATACTTAAAATTGACAATTGCAGTTGGCTGTGCTACTGAAAAATAAAAGTTGTCTCATAAAACTAAATATGCATGCAGAACCATGCAAGTATACCCCGAAGTTAGAAACAACTCTGCAGGATTTCGTTTTGCGGAGAAGTTTGTACTATTCTGCTATTGTAGAGTTCAAGAGAGTTGTGGCTAAATATTGCAGGTGATTTTTATTATTGTGCAACTTTACCTTGCATTTGAGTACAGTAAATATGAGCTATTCACAGGCCAAGGCAGCACCTTCATCACAAAACTGCTTTCGTCAACCTTCTTGTAATCAGGTCATTCTACACAACGTCCCGCTGATGATATAAAATCTTACTTGCATGGTCACATCAACACTTTACACTAAGTCTCGCTCTCCTCCACCAAGCCTCTAACTCTACCAGTCACATCTTGTTATTTACATTTCCTTATCTGACACAAATCACTTTGCTTGCAGTAGCTTTATTTATCAGTAGCTGCTGATGGAAGTGTATGGGATCTCAGAAGGTGCAACCATCCCCAGGCTGGGTAAAACCAATAATTTTTTTTCTGTGGGAGAACATAATGCTAGCAGAGGAAATAGCTCTGGTTATTTGATTTTAGAACATTAAGTACAGTTACTTGCTGATCGAAACAAGATGTAATATATGTACTTCACAACGATAAAATGAGATTGAAAACTATTTCGTGATTTATTTTTTGAGAAAATGGCAGAAGGAACTTTTTCCTTTCAAATGGCTTTGAATAGGAAGGAGAAAGTGTGTATCTGGTGGAATGATGGGACATGTGGCCTGAATGGACCAAATTACCTTTTCTCACTTTCAGACTTAGAGCTGTGAAATCAGTAACAAACACAACAATGATGTTTATAACTGAACCTAATTTGTGGATTGCAGAATGAACTTCCTCAGTGTTCTATTCAACACAAAACGTGAATTTCGTGCTGATTCAGAAAAATTCATGCCAATTAATAGGAATCTGGTATGTGGAAACATGGCTTTGCAGTGAAGGCAACGTTTTCTTGAGCAAGCAAATTAAAAAATTGCAGATGCTGAAAACCTAAAACAAGTCTGGATTGCTGTATGCACTGGAAGTACTCAGCGTGTTAATAACATCTGTAAAGAAAAGCACACAATTCATGTTTCCATATAATGATCTGCTTTATATTTTGAGTCTGCTGGCTGCCACGTATTTGCATACTATTCAACGAGTTTACAGAACACGTTTAATCTGAGTAGACTCCAACTTCACGGGTTGGTGGTTGCAGGCTCAGATTCTGCTCACCTTTTCAAAGTTATTGTTGTGGAATCAAAGGTCTACAGCATGGAAACGGGCTCTTCAGCCCGGTTTGACCTCACTGTTCAGTTTTCATAATGGAACTACTCTCATTTGCCTGCACTTGATCCATACCCCTCCATACCTGTCCCATCCATTAGCCAGTCTCAATGTTTCTTTCATGACAAAATTGCACTCGCTTCCACCGAGTCTGCTTTTGTCACCCCTTGTCATTTTTCTGAGTCTGATACAAGATAATACAACAGGGTGATCTTGGTAGTGAACCATCAGCGTTGAGCAGCAGCTGAAAACCAAAGGTAACACAACATCCAAGTACATGGAAAGCCGGACAATCTTGAAGCAGGGGTTCTTCAGTAAACAGAACAGGAAGTTAAGGTAAATGAACAAAATCAAGAAAGAATCAGAATTCCTACAGAGTGGAAACAGGCCCTTTGACCTAAAGTCCACACCAACCCTTCGAAGCATGACCCATCCAGACCCATTCCTCTACCCTATTACTCCACATTTATCCCTGGCTAATGCACCTAATCCACACATTCTGAACATTATGGGCTGTTTAGCAATACCAGTTCACCTAACCCGCACATCTTTGGATTGTGGGAGGAAACTGGAGCAGCCGGAGGAAGCCTATGCAGACACGGCGGGGGGAGGGGAGGGATCTGCAAATTCCACACGGGAACCCGGGTCGCTGGAGCTGTGAAGCAGCAGCGCTAACCACTGAGCCACCGTACTGCCCTTTAGATGAGCCACCGTGCCTCATCTAAGTACTTAGATGAAATTAAGCCTTCCTTTCACAAGTGGCTGAGGAAAGTTTTTTGTACCTGTCTCATGAGAGTTCTTTCGGACGAGGACACCACAGGAACATCTGAGACGCACAAAGTACAACTGAGTCACAGATCATCAAGGCACAGTGGGAAATCTGCAAAAGAGAGGTTTAGAGTACAGAGATCACCATCAGGCAGAGAAGACTCAAAAAGGGATTGCTGATCCAAGATGGAAATTAATCAAACGAAAGCTGATGTAGGTCGAGAACAAAAAAAAGTGTAGAACAAAAGGGAGTAGTTAATGAATTGCAGGACATGAGAAAGCCCAGGGGAACAGAGGGATCTTGGGATGCTTGTCGACAGATGTGTTAAGATGGCAGGACAGATTAATAGGGTAGTTCAGGCGACTAACAGGATGCTTGCCTTTATCAGTAAAGGCATAGATTTTAACCTTGAGGCTAATTTTGGAGCTGTACAGGACTTTGCTTAGGCCCCCCAGCTGGGTTGCTGGTCACTAGTCGATAGGAAAGATGTAGGGGGTGGGCGCAGAAGAGATTCACCAGGGTGTTCCTTGGGATGGAGCATTGCAGCAATGAAGAGATGCTGGATAAACTCATTGTTTCCTTTGGAGAAAAGAAGGTTGGCGGGGGGGGGGGGGCGGGAGCTGATAAGTATGTTAGATTGAGGGGCAGTAACAGGTTGGATACAAAACAGCTGTTTCCCTTAGTCGAGGCGTCAACAAGTAGGCATAAATTTCAAACTGAGGGGCCAAAGATTCAGACGGACTTGAGAAAAACATTTCCACCTGGTGGATGTTGAACATCTGGAATGCAGCATCTGGAAGTGTATTTTATGCCGGAAATTTCAACCTTTCAAGTAGAATGAGCATTTTAACTATCATAACCTTGAAGTCTGTAGGCCAAGAGCAAGAAAGTAGACCAAGTATATTTTTGACAGGCTGTAGAGGGATAGGTGGCACTGAGGAAGCTGGGTGACGGAGGTGGGGTGGAGACGGGGTGCTGCAGAAGGATTCGGACAGGTTAGGAGTGTGGGGAAAGAAGTGGAAGATGAAGTACAACGTGGGAAAGCGCGAGGTCATGCACTTTGGTTGGAAGAATAGAGGCATGGATTATTTTCTAAATGGGGAGAAAATTCAGAAGTCTGAAGTGCGAAGAGACTTGGGAGTTCTAGTCCAGGATTCTCTCACGGTAAACTTGCAGGCTGAGTCAGTCATTAGGAAGGCAAATGTAATGGCGTTTATCTCGAGTGTACTTTGAATATAAAAGCAGGGATTTACTTCTGTGGCTCTGGTCAGGTCACAATTGAATAAGTGTGTGCAGTTTTGGGCCTCATATTTCAGGAAGGATATACTAACCCTGGAGGGTGTTTAGAGGAGATTCAGGAGAATGGTCCCAGGAATGAAAAGCTTAACATGTAAGGAATGTTTGAGAACTCTGGGTTTATACTCAGTGGAGTTGAGAAGGATGAGGAGGATCTAATTGAAACATACAGAATACTGAACAGTGTGGATGTTGGGAAGAAGATGTTTCCATTGGTAGGAGAGACTCGGACCCAAGAGTATAGCTTCAGCCAAGAGAGTGGTGAATCTGTGGAATTCATTGCTATAGAAGGCTGGGAAGGCCAGGTCATTGAGTATATTTAAGACGAAGATACATGGGTTCTTGAGTATCAAGGGTTATGGGGAGAATGAGGTTCAGAAACTTAATCAGCCATGATTGAATGGCAGAGCAGACTTGATGGGCTAACTGGCCTAATTTCTGCTTCCATGTCTCATGGTCTTATGGGCTGAAGGGCTTCTTTAGAACTGACTGGTTACAGTTCTATGAAAAGACAATAAAAAGCACAGAAGACTGGGGAAAGCCAATGAAGAAGTGCAGGAGAGACAAAGAATACTGAGACAGGTCAAAGGACACAGGACACATCTGCACAAAAATCAGCAATTCAGAATGATTCCAAGAAACTATACAGAATTGCATAGGAACTGACTGGTGCACATTTCTGAACAAGTGTAATAACCCAGGACAAAGACCACACCATGCTGCTACTGGGTGACCAGAGGTAGGTGGAATAGTTTTAAGAGATCCTCAAATCAACCCAGCTGCTGCTCCACATTCGGGGGTTAGTGTTAACACTGCACTTTAGAAGGCCCAAAATTAACAGCCTTAAGAACAAAGTGCCCTGGGATCAATGACGTACAATTGTGAGACATGGTGAAAATACCATCAAAGCACAGCTCACACACGCACTTACCAAGATCTGGATTGTGGAAGCCCATCCTGAGCAAGTCAAAGCAATTAGTAATCAAGTTGCCAGGGAAAGGAAAGCCTGTGCTGTTTCTCTCCAGCAAGGACTTCAGCACAGTACTTTTCAATGGACTGAAAGAACAAATAGAAAATATCCTCTCTGAAGAATGGAAAGGTTTCCAGGGTAGTATATCTTCAGATTCAAAAACAGCAGAGCAGAGTCTACGATATCAGAAGTCATTTATTAGGCACTTTATTGATTTCAAGGAGACTTATGATCTTATCAATTAGCATCATGTTCCCTAGAGAGCAGTGCTGGCAGGTTAAGTTAAATATATTCTCAATTAATGAATGAGTCAAAGCTTATAGGGAGGATAGACAGGAAATTAACACGTGGTTACTGTTGGAACAGCTATGATCAAATGGCAGAGCCATCTCAAATGGATTGAGTGGCAGATTTTCACTCTTGGTTCATCTGTTTCAAAATACAAGGAAATTAGGGAAACTTTATGACAGAACAAAATAAAACTTCCCTGAAAGCATTGACTTATTTGATATTAATGTGATAGCTGATGAGCAAACTAGTCCTAGGAAGAATTTCCCTGTTTCTCACGGCGTTTGTTTTGCAAAGAAAAGGCTCGATTTCTTTTCCATGATGCTGTATCTGATTAGAAGGCTTAATGGTACCTACATTTTGTTTAATGCAGCAGTTCACGCCTCATTAGCATAATCTTATTTGCATCTGCTGACACTGAAATGAGTGATAACTCCGATCTATCGGTAGTATACATCCGATAAACAAGATGAGCTATTGATGATTCTTTTGTCATTACCATGTGAATTACTTGTGTTCCTCATGGAGTATTGCTGCATACACAGATCAGCTATCACTGTCGTTTATTAGCTCAGACTCATATTAATCATTGCTGCTATACTGTAGACAGCCTGATATGTTAAACTTGCCCAGTGCTATTTGTCACTGGCTATTTTAAAGTCTGATTTTCTGAATCTTACTCGACGTGTGACTTGATTTGTGTATCCAATTTTAGTTCTCAAGGTTTCCCTATGTTTGTGTGTAATCTATCTCTTGCTCTAAATGATTATACATCTTTCCTCCTGGGGATTCCTGCAAGTCCATTTCCTTTAAACCTTTCAAGACATCAGTGCCTTGTTTTTTCTCAGAATCTATTGAAGCACAAATCAGTTAAAGATCAATTAAGTGGTTCTTGTGTGCGCTGCAGATATACTGAAGTCGTGTTCAGGAAAGCTCTCCAGAGAGTAGGATTTGCTATTGCTTTTGTCAACACTGGGGAGCTGCACAGAATGAGAATCTGAATGTGAATATGTAACTCGATGAAGTGCGGGTTGAATATGTACCAGCATACCATGTGAACACAGTTCAAGGTCTTCACTCAGCTGTGAATTTGTGTCTGGATGTGTTGATTTTTCTTGGTCTTCGTTGTGTTAAATGATTCATCAGCTTATTTACAGTGAGTGAAAACGCTGATTGAATCAAATATTTTACTCACATACTCCACGAGGACTCGAGTTTGCACCTGCTGTTTACATTATCTAGGTCACAGGAATACACTATAGCCAGTCATGAAGACAGTTTCGGAGCAATCAAGTGTCAGCCATGGTTGAATTTAGCATGTTTACCTCTGAATTGTATGGTACTAGGTTCAAGACCCACTTGAGGACTTGAGTACAAAAACCAGACTCCCACTACAGTGCAACACCAAGGAAAAATTACACTGCTGAAGGCACCTTTCACATCAGGTGTTCAACTGAGGCCTTACTAGTCTGAACTTAAATGGTTGTCAAAGGTCCCATGGCACAGCACAATGTTGACAAAGAACCATTAGTGTTCTGGCCAATACTTAGTTTTTTCATCAACATTACAAAAATAGAGATTGTCAAAAATACATTATCACAGTACTGCTTGTGGGATTCTGCTGTGTGCACATTGGCTGCTGTATTTTTGATGTTACAACAGTGACAACAATTAAAAATTACTTCATGCCTGTAAAGTGTTGAGAGCTCCAAAGGTGGTGCGAAGTGCTATATGAAAACAAGTCATTCCTTTTCTCAGAGGCTCCCTCTTCCAAACACCCAGGAATCAAAAACGATGGACATGGTACTGCATGAGGAAGAAATTGTGTGATTAAAACACATTGACTTATTGCCACAAGTTATATGTTGCCAATTAGATGCTCTAAGGGAGTGCCAAATTCATAATAAATGGAATGTAGACCTATTTCTAACTATATGAGAGGGAAAATTCTCAGTGGGGTTGGCAAATACACCATTTTACATTATGAATGTTTGGGACTGAAGATGCAATCTTGGTTAGTTAGCAGAGGATGCCAGGGAAACAAATGAATTTTAAGCTTCTCATTTTTTAGTGAATTCCTAGCATCATAGAGATATACAGCATGGAAACAGCCCCTTCAGTCCAACTCTTCCAACTCAACTGGATATCCTAATTTAATCACGTCCCGTTTGCCAGCATTTGACCTATAGTCCTCTAAATCCTTCTTATTCATAGATCCAAACAAATGCCTTTTAAATGTTGTAATTGTACCAACCTCCTCCACTTCCTCTGGCAGCTCATTCCATACATGCACCATCCTCTGCTTAAAAAAGGTATTTGAGGTCCTTTTAAATCTTCCCCCTCTCACCGTAAACTTATGTCCTCTAGTTTTGGACTTGCCTACCCCAGGCAAGACCATGCCTAGTTACTCTATCCATGCCCCTTATAATTTTGTAAACTTCTGTAATGTAACCCCTCGTCCTCTGACACTCCAGGGGAAAATAGCCCCAGCCTATTCAAATTCAGGTAAAGTGAGAGGTGCTGCATTTTGGAAAGGCAAAATCATAGCAGGAATTGCACACTTAATGGTAAGATCATAGTTTGTGTTGGTGAACAAAGAGACGTTGGAGTGCAGGTTCATAGTTCCTTGAAAGTGGAGTCGGAGGTCAATAGGATAGTGAAGGTGGTGTTTGGTTTGCTTTCCTTTATTGGTCAGGGTATTGAGTACAGGAGTTAGGAGGTCATGTTGCGGCTGCACAGAACATTGGTGAGGCCAGTTTTGGAATATTGCATGCAATCCTGGTCTCCTCCTATCGGAAGGATGTTGTGAAACATGAAAAATTCAGAAATGATTTACATGGATGTTGCCAGGGTTGGAGGGTTTTTGAACTATAGGAAGAGGCTGAATAGGCTGAGTCTCTCAGGGGCAACTTTTTAATGCAGATGATGGTGCATGTATGGAATGAGCTGCCAGAGGAAGTGGTGGAGGCAGGTACAATTACAACATTTAAAAAGGCCTCTGGATGGGTATCTGAATAGGAAGGGTTGAGAGAGATAGTGGCCAAGTACTGGCAAATGGGACGAGACTAGGTTGGGATATCTGGCCAGGATGGATGAGTTGGACTGAAGTTTCCAAGGTCTACATCTCTATGACTCTGACTCTCCCTATAGCTCAAACCCTCTAAAACAGGCAACATCCTTGTCAATCTCTTCTCAACTCTTTCAAGTTCATAACATCCTTCCTAGAGCAGACAGAGACAGTAATCTCATTTGTCCAAGAGAAACCAAAAAGTAACAAACAGAAAATCAACAGTATTGTCTCATGTATAATTGAATTGAAGATTGGCCTCCATTTTGGGAAAAGCTCAAAGAGAGAATGGCTCGATCAGAGCAAGAGAAAATCACAAAGAAATGGCTGCAAATATTAAGCAGGACAGTTCATTCCAACTGCTGGTCCTGAGAAGAATTCCATTCAACTTGTAATATGGAAGAGGCCTTGCAACCAACCTCAAATGAAATGGCTGTGTGCTCAAGTAACCTAATCAGTGCTGATTTTTGAATATTTATCTGGTTCACCTTCAAGACAAGCAACAGTCTCTGCCACAACCACTATGGGAAGGCATTCTGTGGATCAATAATCTACATGACGCAAATTTCTTACAATTACTCATTATTCTTTGCCACTCATTGATTCTTTCCCCGTTCAGCCAATCAAACCCTGAATTTATTTTCAACAATATGCCATTGAATGACCTTTTATCTTCTTTGCTCCAACTGAGCTTGTCTAAAGAGCTCAAGTTTCTTTTAGAAATATTTTTCCATCCCTGGCATTACTCTGATTAACTTGCATTGTAAATTGTCTGAGGCTGAAGAGTCTTTTATACAGGAGAATTCCCCAACCTGCGGACATTTAATGCTGAATCGTGAATTTTTGGGCTAAATGAGAGTTGTATTGAGATTTTTGGAGGGTCTCATGCCATAGGCTTTGAGTTTTACCACTGTATCTTACCCAAGTTGCCTCTTCAACACCTACCCACTGTCAGTCTGGAGCTATTGCTCCTTGACCTGTCCCAGACATGACAGTTATGAGGAAAACCAGCGTTCCACTTGTTGGGTGGCGTACTGAAGGTCCTGTTGGATGAGGTGGTGCAGACGTGGGATGTCCTCTTCCCCCAGGACTGACAGTTGAGACCATGACACCTGACCACGTCAGCCTGGTCCAAGGTTGCCATGCGGGTCAATGCAGTCTCAGCCATTTGGAGGAGTGTACTCGTACCAGCGTGAGTGTTGCCATCCTCTCTCTGAGACTTTATACTTACTCTGCATCTGCTACTGCAGCCACTTCCCAGCAAGGCACATGCTCTACCACTCACATAAGGTATCACACGAACGAAACGGAGCTTTGGGATATTGTAATGACTGATCTCTCTGGAATCACTGTGCTATTGCCCAAAGCTGTAGGCTCAAGTGCAGTTTAGCTATAGAAACATTGCTCAGTCTCCAATGTTGAAGGCATTCCCTGCTCTTCAGACATTTCACTGACCAGAAGTTCTCATTGTTATAACAGAACTATGTAGCAGCTTGTTGAAAAAGTGACAACTTGAGATGAGGATGTTTGCTTGCTGTTGTGCAGGTCCAGATGGATAGAACATCAGAAGCTCCAGCTGAGGCCATATAATTAACAAATATCTCCAAGCGATAAGCAGAATAGTGGCGTATACTCATGTTAGCGAGTTGCTGTTCACAACTGTTCTCTTGAAATTCCTTAAAACATGATTCCAACAAGAACAAGCTATTTATATTGCATTCCTTTTGTTTTTTTTAAAATCCCATTCCATATGCTCACTTCTGGCAGATTTGTTACTTCCTACATGCAGCGTAATTTCCACTCTGAAGCTGCTAAAGAATGTCTGAATAATTCTGGTTGTGTCAACATTGCAGGCTTGTACCTATGTGTAACCCACCATTCCTGACAAACTGAAATACGAATCAATTATTGCTATTTGTGTTGACTTAATTATTTTTTCTCAATTTTTTTCAGGCCCAAAAGGTTGGATGATTTGTTCTCAGCATTATGATGGTGCAGATGTTAAATCCAAACAATAAGATTGTGATGTTAGCTAGTTGAGGCATTCCAAAAACTGGAACATAATATCCAGGTTGTGAAGCATTACAACCAGGTCCTATGTAAAAGATTGTGGTGATGCCATTCATACAGTCATAAAAACGTATAGCACGCAACAGACCCTTCAATCCAACTCGTCCATGCTGACCAGATACCCTCAACTAATCAAGTCCCATTTTCCAGCACTTGGCCCATACGCCTTCAAAATGCTTCCTATACATATACCCACCCAGAGGCCTTTTAAATGTTGTTCTACAAGCCTCCACCACATCCTCTGGCAGCCAAATCTATACAAGCACCATCCTCTGCATGAAGTAGTTGCCCCTTCGGTCTCTTTTAAATTTCTCCCTCCCACCGTAGATCTACACCCTCTATTTCTGGACTCACCTACCCCAAGGAAAAGGCCATGTCTATTTACTCTATCCATGTCCCTCATAATTTTATAAACCTGTGTCACATCACCCCTTAGCCTCCGATGCTCCAGGGAAAGCACCTGCAGCCTGTTCAGCCACTCCCTATAGCTCAAACCCTCCAACCATGGCAACGTCCTTGTAAATCTTTTCTGAACACTTTCAAGTTTCACAACATCTTTCCGATAGGAAGGGTACCAGAATTGCACACAATATTCCAACAGTGGCCTAACCAACGTCCTGTACAGCCACAACATGACCTCCCAACTCCTGTACTCAATTCTCTGACCAATAACGGAACATATACCAAACTCCTTCACTATCCTGTCTACCTACAACTCCACTTTCAAGGAACTATGAACCCACGCCCCAAGGTCTCTTTGTTCAGCAACGCTCCCCAGGACCTTGCAAATCAGAGTAGGAATTATACATTTAAAGGTATTTTCAAAATGCAGCACCTCACATTTATCAAAGATGATCAGGGGAGTTTTCCTCTGTCCTAGCCAATATTTAAGCTTTAACTTTGAAAATACTACAGAATTATATCATCTCATCATTTTTCAGATTTCTGTTGGTTGGCACTTGCTGTACATGGATGGACTGCACTGCCTATACTGAAAGGAGGTAATTGGTTGTGAATTACTTTGGAGTGTCCTCAAGTTAGGTGGGAGTAATTATGACTCTCTGCAAAGGGTTTCTCTGGAGAGTCTCGTTTGGCTAGTTACTTTTTATGGTAATTTTGATGTGCTTTTAACCTGCCATAGTGATCGCTTGTGCATCTCCACTGGCCCCACTTGTAACAGCAGCACACATTTGGCTTGGCAAGTATTGGCTAAACGACTCAAAGAAAATCACAAGATGGTTGTTGATCCGTGTGGATCAGAACGTCTAACTCCACATAAATATGACCTGAGCAAAAAAGGAAATGAAGGATATGTGTGACTCATTACAGTCTGGTTGGGAAGCATCCCTGCAATTGCGTCTGTAATGACAGTCGATGAAACCTGTCCATGCTACATGGGTTCACTCCCTAAACCCAACAGTGTTGGTAAGTAATTCACCTCCACAAAGACTGAGGGGGTGGACAAGAGATCCAAAAGACAAAATCAACCTTCCTGACGTGGATCTGGGACTCAGGATTAGGAGGACCAGGAAACCCAAGTGATGATGACATTTGCTATAAGAGATTTTACAGGTGGCCCACTGACAGAAGAAACAACTTCTTTGGAAACTGTAACCTTCTGCAACAAAAAGATATAAAAGATGCCACCAAGGGGAATGGAAACGTCAGTCAAAAAGGCTGCTGATACACGCTGTAGTGAAGCACCCCCTGCACAGAGGCGGTCATTATTCAGCCAACATGAAAGACAGAACAGCTGCTTTGCACACTCTGCAGCTCCCGCGTTTCAATGGGTTGGTGCCATGAGAGACCACTTAGCCAATAGGCCCCAAGTAAGAGAATATCTGAACCAGATGTTCTCATTGTGGTAAGAGCAGATATTACTATGGCACAGCCTGCCACATTGCAAAAAGCAAAGACAGAGGGGTATTGTCATCCCATTCCCACCCCAGTCAAAG
Organism: Chiloscyllium punctatum; assembly: GCF_047496795.1. Lineage (NCBI taxonomy): Eukaryota > Metazoa > Chordata > Chondrichthyes > Orectolobiformes > Hemiscylliidae > Chiloscyllium > Chiloscyllium punctatum. The sequence continues at coordinate 12,046,300 of NC_092773.1, forward strand.
CAAAACACTCAGAGACACAGTGTAGTTTTATCTTTCTTTATTCCACGAGGGAGGGAGAGAGAGAGAGAGAGTCAGAGTCAGTGAGAGAGAGTGAGCAGGGACATGACTCTGTGTTCTCTTGAAGATCAGTTTCTTAATGAACTGTCTAGTCATTTTACCGGGAGCATACTTCCAGATAAGGCAACATATTAATTGGGTGACCGTTACAATCAGCAAGTGTCAAAGTAGAGGTTAAGCCTTCTGCTGTGAGACCAATGTTCTTAACCTTGTTGGCTTCACATAATGGATACTTTTCCCCTTGTTAACTGACCTTACATATTGAATGCTTCCAATATTGTTAAATAGCTCGACATAATGAATGCTTTTTCAGCTTGTTAACCCATTACCCTTGCCTCCAGCACCCCATTGTTAACTGCAAGTTCTTATCTGATCTGAGTCATGCTCAGCTGAATCTTGTTTCACAAAACTCAAAACTGAACTCTTTCCCTACCTGCTCATACCCTATACAAATTATCAGGGGTACCCCAAACACACAGGTGCGTAAGCATGTTCTAAGTGCAAATGTCAAGTCACATCACTGATTGGACTCAGCCAACTCAGAAGCATGAGGCATGCTGAGCTATGCAACGATGAATGCCTCAGTGCCTTGAAAGCCAAATCCATGCCAAAGATTGAAAATGAAACCAATCTTCTTCTAGATTCAGAATGGAGGTTCAGAGATTGCCCAACCATAAAACCAAAACAGCCTAACAAATTTCAGACAATCGCAGACCACTGCAGAATACCTTGGTGGTAGTTTGTCATCAATGCCTAGCAATCCCAAAGACGACAGATGGGAAGCTGTCTCACAAGAAGACACCAGCAACCATGATAAGGTCAACCGAAACCCTGAAAATGTTGATCAGAATCTCCAATTGGCCTGTAATCCACAACATTGTCAGAGAAGCATCAACTAACATAGGCCAGACAATTCCTCAGTGTGCGACAGCCCAAGAACCAAGACACTCGGAGGGGGGATAGTGGGGAGCATCATGGACCTCTTAATGACTGGGGATGAACCAGTTACTTCATGGAGGCAAGTTGCAAAATTCAAGCAGAGTTAGGTGCGGGAGGAACACCGGGTAGGAGGAGGACTGGACCTCCGAGAAGGCTCTGTTTGGACCAATACAGAAAATAGCAGACACCAAGTGGTCCACTCATTTATGAAGCCAGCCACATATTATCTCGAAAGAAGGGCTTGATTTGTCTTGCATGGAGGTTCAGTTCCAAACAACAAAGTGCACCTCAATACATTTGCTCAGTGTAGTACCAGCTATTGACATGAGGGACCATTCGCAAGACTAATATAGGATGTCACAAAGCTGGTCTATTTCATTTCTAAAAGCTGTACCTTTTCTCAAGGATATCATGATTTTTTTCAGAGGGGTCATAAATGGGCCAGGATCTGATTAAACTAGTTTGGTACAGAGATTAAAGGGTATTGAGAGGCCTTTTTGTTTATAGGTAAACAGATGAGACTTCAGGCCGTAGTGGCCATGTTTTCGAAGTGACCTGTATAATGAAAGAGGAGTGGTCAGCTCTCTAGCTGAGCAGTTCAGTCCAGAACTAGTTGGGAGTTCAGCAGTGGACTGTCTAAACAGGCTGTCTCTCTTTGCCCTTCTAACTTCAACCTGTAAGCATCTGTTCCTTTTTTAAAAACACTTTTTTTTAAAAGGGGGTTTGCTTATTGAAACTGTTGTGTATATTCGGAACAGCATAATTAAGTCTAGTTTGGATAGTCTAGTGTTCTGTAGGCGTTCTTCATGTCTCATTGTGTAATTTTGTGAATAAACTTTTGTCTGTTTTAAAACCTGGTAGTCAACCTCGCTAATTTACTCTGGGTAATTGTCACTTACCCAGAGTAAGTGGAAACAAGTTACAAAGGTATGGTCTGGGCTGCCTGCTTAAGAATGTTTTGAGTGGTCTGGCCTAGTCCATAACAAGGATCAAGTAGGAAATACAGCCATCAAGAGAATAGCCTGCATCTATGTTTACAATTAGGGGTCTTCTAAAGTGTCAATGAGCGACATGGAGACTCAGACAAAACTTGCCCAGTGTTTCCCAAAGTGCTGTATTCTTCATGCCTTGACTATAATAGATCGATCTTTGGTGAAACCACACCTGGTGATGTTGAGTCCATAGCTGGAGTAACTGTACAGATTTGGCCTCTTTGAGGATGTATATATTTGCCTCTGAATCAGGTGCATCCAAAATTTAATAGATTTAACTTCCAGCCTTAGAGACCTGCTCTCTGACAGGAGTGCGAGTAGACTGAGCCTATATTCTTTGTATTTGCAAAGAAGGGAATGTGACTTCATTGAAACATATATAATTTTGATAATTTGAGACAGTCAATGCTGGGACCATTTTTTCTCTGAAGAGTCCATAGCGGAGGCTTTGGCATTTAGAACAGAGCTAAGAATAGATTTCTTCATGATGACGGCTGATAATTTTTGGAATCATGTATCCAAGAAGGTTGTGGGTGCCTTTGAAGTGTATCATCCAAAATTTGCCAGATTCTAGCAAGGTCAATGGATCAGAGGTTGGACTTCAGTGTGTCGGTGGATTTTAAACCTTCACTGTTTTTCTCTCCGCTTATGCTGTCAGACCTGCTCCAGCATTCTGCATCCGTGTTTGTGACAGCAAACAGGGTCAGGAGTCATTTTCAGGTTCGCAGACTGTATGTAAATAATCTTGCGGCTGAGGGTTCAGTGCTGGGCCTCAACAGTTTATCGTCTATGACAGTGACCTGGGTGAAGAGATAAAGTGTATTGAATTCGAACTTGCTGACGGTACAAAGACACATTAGAAAGCAAGTTGTGAAGAGGACATAAAGGAATTCAGGTACTTTTCTTTCCTTGTCTACTCATTAACCTGACAGTATCATTGGGGAAAAATTGAGGTTGACCACTTCAGTGCGAAGAGCAGAATAGAGGCATCTGCGTGTCCTTACAAATTAATCATGAACAGTTTGCATGGAATTTACAAGGTAGGTAGAATATTAGCCTTTATTTCAAGGGGATGGAGCATATAAGTAAAAGGAAGCCTTGCTATGACTATTCAAGGCATTGGTGAGACTACATCCGGAGTGCTGCATACCAATCTTGTCTCCTGAATTAAGGGGGTATATACTTGCATTGAGGGTAGTTCAGAGATGTTCATTTGGTTGATTGAGTTCTGAAGATTGGGGCAGTGTTCAAAATGTTGATAGATGTTTCTCATTTTAATTCCAAAATGACTTGTTTTTAAGTTAATAAGTGAGGAGCTGACTATTCCCCTCTTGGCAGAGAGGCACCTCCTGCAGAATTGTCTGTTTTAGTCTCCAGAAATACAGAAGGACAGGATTCAAAAAGCCAGCTTCAACCCTAATGAAGAGGACTATTGAAACTCAAGATAGCTAGTGTGTACTATCCTGGATTCAGATGTTAGTTCTTCAACTACTTCCTAGTTACCCCTGTGTTATGGAAAAAGATGTCTAACTCTGGGTGCTGTCAATTCGTTAAAAGAGACAGGACAACCTTGAACAGTCTCTCTCTATTTCTCTCAATGCTGAAATTCAATCACAGCTGAAATACTTCAGAAACTCTACCCATCTGCCAAGCCTAGGATTGTTAAGCTGAATGTTTATCTCCTAATGTCAGTGCTACTGGTAACCTTCACTGCAAGGTTGAATGTTGGCATCAGTCTGGTGTTGCAAACAGTTCAGAGACTAATGAATAGATCTGTACGTTTTGCAACTTTCATCTTCTTGGCTTCACCTCTTATCTCTAACCTGTGCATTCTATTACGTATTCCTCGAGTTGTTACAGAGATCAAATTAATTCATAATTAATATTAATTAGTAATTAAACTCATGCTTGACTAATCCAAGGAGATCTGGTTAAATTGGCTTCTTTTAAGGCATTCGTTCACGTGTGCCTGAGGAAAAGGTATCTGTAAGGAAAGGGATTCTTTTCAATTTAACCTTTTTGCAACCAAGGGAGTATGTAAACGAAGTGCCCATGTTTCTACAGGTTTCGGGGCCAAATAGCCTTCTCATTGTATTGTGATTGTAGTGAGGTCAGGCAGCTACAACTCAATCTGAGTTCCCTGATTGGACCAGATTAACATCCCCAATCAAGGAACCCTGGTTGACAGATAAAAGGAGAGAGTGTCAGAGATAGTGAGGCAATCCTGTTGTCAAGAACTGTTCAGGTGTGAATAAAGGGTAACTTGGCAAGAGGATGCCAGCCTCTGCAGAGTTATTCCACTCTTGGTTATGATCTTGTCACGGATGCGGAGTAACGATCAGTCGATTTTATATAAACATCAGATTTTCAGAGACTAAGACAGTTGAAGCTTGTGGGGATTGTATAGGAAATTGAACTTGATGGGGAATTTCAGTCATGATCTTGTTTGATTTGGAGTCATTTTGCCAAGTCTGCCTATTTTTGATGTGTCTGCTTTTCTCCTGATGATATTAATGGAAGGGTTCTGCCTTGACATTAAAACGTTGCCTGTGAGGCTTTGTGGTTCACTGTCACATGGCCTCTAAGCAAAATGTTGCATTCTCTCCGGTTATAATTACTGATATGACAGTACTGTAACTTAATATGATGTTGGCCGTAGACTCTTGTCACATACTCTCAAGTTAAATATAACTGCAAGGCAAAAGCTACGACTGTTTGAAGAACCTGATTTGGTTCAGTTACTATGTAAATTTCTTTCCCATCTTAAGTGGCAGTAAAACTGGACTGTTTTCTAATAGATGACTGACGCATCAGTTCCAAGGCAGTAATTCAGTCACTGTCATCAACCACAAGAGCGAGAGTGAATTATTGCATTCAGCTCCATCCAAGCGGCATGCTTTTCTTTCATATTAAAGAAAATGTCTCCTGCTTTTGTTTCTTTGCGGCATTGAGCTTAGAAAGATGCCTTTCAACTCAGTCCAATTGAGCAATACTAGCTTTTATAAAGCTGCTGCCTAGCTTACATTTCATTTGGCACAAATCCCTGATGCGCACACTTTTTCCCCATGTAGTCTGGAATACAAACCATCTGGACCAGGTTCCTCCATTTTTCGTCAAGCCTTTCTTTGAGATATTTATCTGTAAATGTGGGTCCATGGCTTCATCAGGACCTTCCTTTTGCTTTAGATTTCTCTCAAAAATATAATGCAAAAATCTTCTTCATCTCTCATTTATCTGTCCCTGAAATCATCTCTAAGTGGTGTCAGTCATTGGTTGGCATGCTCTTTTCTACTTGTATCTTAATAAATGTGATTTCCTTTCATGTCACACATCTCTCTGCACGTCATTCTTTTCTTGATACATGAAGCTCTACCACAAAACTAATTAGAAGTTAAGACAGGAAGCAGTTATTTGTTTGGTAGGACACTCGTTAGATCAAGTTGTGTGGGCAAACTCAGACAGGTTGGAATAAACCATGTTGTGATCTGAAGCCAGTGTGGAGGAGAGACTAGAGTGTACATCTGGAAGGTTCATGCACTGATGGAGAGATAACTGCAAATTAGTCTACAAAGGAGGTGTATTATTCTGTTAATAATGCACTGGATGAGTTTCTTAAGTGCACCATTATATACAGGGCCAGTGCATATTGTGTAGAGGAGAATACGCAGGGCATGTCAGGAGAAAGTGAGGATTTCAGATGCTGGAGATCAGTGTTGAGAGTGTGATGCTGGAAAAACACAGGTCAGGCAGCATCCAAGAAGCAGAAGTGTCAATGTTTTGGGCACAAGCCCTTCATAAGGAATGTGGGGGGAGGGGGGTGAGAGATAAATAGGAGGGTGAGTGGGGCTGGGGGTGAAGGTAGCTTGGAAGGTGATAGGTACATGATGGTGGCGGGGTGGGGGGGGGCGATAGTGATAGGTGGTAGCAGAGGGTGGAGTGTATAGGTGGGAAGGAAGATGGACAGGTGGACAGTTAGAGAGGATGGTGCCATATTGGAGGGTTGGATCTGGGATATAAGATGGTGGGAGGGGAGATGAGTAAACTGGTGAAATTGATGTTGATGCAATGTGGTTGGCTCAGACTTAGCAGTATAGACAGCCTAGGATTTGAATGTCCTTGGCAGAGTGGGAGGGGGAGTTGAAGTGTTCAGCCAAAGGGCGATGGGGTTGTTTGGTGCACGTGTCCTGGAGATGTTCTCTGAAATATTCTGCAAGTTGGCATCTTGTCTCCCCAATGTAGAGGGCACCACAGAGAGCAACGGACACAGTAGATGAGGTGTTTGGATGTGTTTGTTATTATATTAGCTGATGGTAACACTGGACAAGTCCATCCTCAAGTTACAACTGACTTAACAGACCCCGCAATTTTTCCCCACTTTATGTTCATCATGATGGTCAGGTACTGAACAAATTCACAAGAGGCAGTTGATATACTTTGTGAAAAAGAACAGAGTTTGTTCCAGGCATTTTTTAGCATGAACTATTTGATATACACACTATAAATATCAGAAATAGAGATTCCATCCTTTTGCCCTCAAAAAAACCTCAGATACTCAGACCTCAGTGATGGTTCACACTATCTCCACTTCCAAGTTTCTTATCCATTTGGTGCAGCAGTAATTATTTTATGGTGGTTTCTTCTTCCTGACTTTTAAATTTTCTTCAGATCTGTCTTCAGAGCCAACATGTGGGTTTTGCATTACCTTCAAGCTTTAAGCAGCCTTCTGCTCTGAAATTGTTTTGTCAAAGTCATTCAAAACTTTTTCCCAGACCTCATATTTTGGAGACCGCTGAAGAATCCAAATGCCTTTGCTGTGCATTGCCTGACCCTCTAGGTTGATTTGTCTTTGAGATTTGGATTTCTGTTCCTGTACAACAACAAGTTTATTTTGTTTTTCTTTCCTTTACTTGTTTCTAATGCACTTAGCTATTCACCGGAGGGATTTTCATGACTTTATTTAAATGGATAAAACAACTACAGACAATCCTGCACTACACACAGCACTCAAAAATTAAACAAAAATTATGATCTTCCCTTCTAATCACATGCAATTTAAAAATATAAATCAGACTTAAAGCTATCTGTGAGTCTTTCCACTTAAAAAAAGCTTGAGCTTCTGAATAAAAATACAGCATAAATTTTCAGAGTGTAATGTGGATGGTGATGTGCTGTGAGGGTGGGTTACAAAGAGGATAATATGTCATGATGAAGACGTGTTTGGATACTAGACACTGAGCATAGGATGAGTTTGTCCTTGAAAATGCTTCAAATTGCATTCATCTTTTTAACATCTTTAAGCAGGATCATTTTCCTCAGCTGAATGCAGTTGTCATTGTGGACTCAGACTGTGGTTGACTGTGTTTGTCTGAGATCTTTTCATTCGGATTAATCAAATTGGTCTTCTGTGTTCACTGCATACTGCAGGGAGGGGCTCTCATCAGTGTAGTTGGGGTTTCACACCAGCTCAAAATGCATAACAACAAGCCTTGACCTCACCTTCTCAAAACCTGAAATTAACGTTTTACTGCTGTCCCTCCTGGCGAGAGCAAATTCAGCAACAGATGGATTCCAAGCAAGGGATTTGGCTCGGGTATATGTTTTCATGTTGAGAGTGATAACAATGATACTCATGCACTTGACCTTGGCACAGAATTTGCTAGACTGAAGAGTAAACAGATTATTAATCGATCTTGCAATGGACAAAGTTAGGAGTGCAAGGGTTAAATGCAAGCAAGTATGCAGACTTGCATAACTTTGAAGAACAAAGCATTATTTTTTATCTGAATGCTGTCCTTTTGTTTGGATTATGGATTTAATGCTCAAGCAGGTTAGTTTTCCCTTCAGCACACCAAGTGTTTCATCCTTGTTTTCACTGAGTTTGTTAAACTGAATGTTTAATCTGCGTTCTACGCCTGCTGGGTCAGTGGGAACAGCTACCATCTCCCAGTCATGAGCCAGAAAGTGGGGACAGGCCAGGATAGAAACTGGGCAGAGATCCATCTGTCATACGTACACTTTTAGCCTCCTTGCTTGCTAGCTTTTCATTTTGCCAGTGACAAATTGGCTGGTGTCATTGATGCTCTTGATTCTATTCCCTGAAAGAAATTGATTCTATTCCCGATTTGTAAACTGTGCTGATTTCTGGGGAAGTGCTGCAGATCCCAAGTACTGCTTTCTTATCAACATGTGCAATGGAGGGCTTCACTGAAGTTTTCAAAATCACTGAAGTTTTCAAAATCACAGCGGTGTTTGAATGAAGCAGATAAAGAGAAACTGTTTCCTATGGCAAGTCAGTAACCAGTCGGCACATGCTGTGTATAGTTGGCAAAGGAACCAGGATAAAATTGAGTCGTCATATTTTACTATGGAGGATTGTTAAAATATGAATTGTGAGACTTGAAAGCCTGATGGAATCAGCTTCCATTTGAACTTGAAAAAAATTGCTTATTGTACAGATACTTGAACAGATAATTTGCTGTGCTGTGGGGAGGCAGCCAGAGTGTGGTATAGTGTCAGGCAGCTCTTTCCAAGAGCTAGCATGTACATGACAGGCTGAATGACTTCCAGTGTTGCAGCACTGTAGAATCCCAAAGATTTGGCTTCAGCAATCATGGTGCAACTCTTGAATCAGAGTCAAAAGGCAGGTCCATCTTGACTGACGCGGAGGGAGATCTGCATCATTCATAAGTATTAATTTTGACATCAAACATCCAGTTGAACCGAAATGAGTGATTTTAGTTTCCGTTTTAGTTATTCACAAGATGTCGACATCTCTGGTGAAGCCAGCATTTATTGTCATTCCCTAATTGCCTTTGAGAACTTAAACTACTGCAGTGCCGGTGGGAGGTGGTGAAAAAGGTTTATCCTCTAGTCCTGTTGAGGAGGGTGATTAACAATTTTATTCCCATGTTTGTGAAGGGATATTGATCTACTTGTATGTCAAGATGGTTTTTGGCTTGAAGGGATGAGTGGTGGGGGGGGGGGGGGGGGGGTAATATTGTCAGTGCTGATGCCCCTGTGAACCTTCTGCCATTGTCCTTCTTGGGTAGTCAAATTCGCTAGTTTGGAAGGTGCGGTCAAAGGAGCCGTGGTCAGTTGTTGTGGTGCACATTGTAAATGGTATAACACTGCTGCCATTGTGCATCGGTGGAGGACAGTTGGAGGTTTTAGATGGGGTGCCCATCAAGCAGACTGCTTTGTCCTGGATAGCATTCAGCTTAAACATTGTTGGAGCTGCTCTCACCCAGATGCATAGACTGAATTCAGTTACACCCCTGCCTTGTTCCTTCTTGATAGTGATCCGACTTTGCAATGTCGAGGTCAGTTGGTGAGTTACTTGACACCAAACTCTGAGCTTCTGACATTGCCGGGGAGGTCAGAATATTTGTTTTCAGTTTTTTTAGTCAGTGGTAACCTTCACTATGTTGACAGTGGGTGATTGAGTGATTCAAGGGGCATGGTTGAATTCTGTTTTTTGAAAATAATATGGCCTGGAATGTGCACCTGAGCCATCAAAGAATGTGATTAATCCTTTTTCATGAATTTGGATTGTCCCATTGCACAGCAGCTGAGGTAAGTTTTGAGGGGCACCTCCTCTGTCAAACGAACAGTCATCAAACTGGCTGTCTGAAGTCCACCCGAGTGCTGGCAGTTCACTTGTTCTGGCATAGTCACATGCTGATGCCACGCACTTCACTCACAGAATAACTACTTTGACAAAGCTGTGGAGTACAAACTTACATGATGTGGAGGTGCCTGTGTTGGACTGGGATGGACAAAGTTAAAAATCACAATGCCAGATTTTATTCCAACAGGTTTACTTGGAAGCACCACCTTTTGGAGCGCTGCTGCTTCATCACATAGCTTTTGGGGCAGGATCATAGGACACGGAATTTATCATAAAAGATCAAAGTGTCACACAACTGATGCGATGTATTGAACAAACCCAGAGATGGCAGACCCCAGATCATGACTTCATAAACATTCATACAGAATAAATTGCTGGGTAAATTGAAGTTGCATGCCTATCACTTTTGAATTTTATTGCTGACTAATCTTTGGGAGACATACCAGGTAACCTTTGGACTGATGTCAAAATTCTCGGACTGTGGCACAATCATGGAGGCAAATAGTGTTTCTGTGGGATTACTAGTAACTGGTGCATACTCAGCATCTGCCCTGGGTTGGCAAGGTTATTGTGCAATTCTGTAATAGCAGTGGTTGAATCAATATAAGTATTCCTGGCTGACCAGCAGCTCTGGTGGTGATAATCACTGTCAATCTGGCAGTAATGTTATTGCACTTTGAAGTAAACATTTTGGAAACATTGCCAAAAGGATTAGATTTTAGAATGTTTTTTTTTAATCTATTCAACAGTATGTTGCCCTTGCAGTCTGTGATGGTAAGATGGAAATGATAGCTTCAGGCCACTGTTTCAAAAGCAAAACAGCTTCACTTGATCTAGTTAATGGCTACAGACAAAAATGTGACACTTCGGTTGGCTGAGTTTTGAAAGCTTGCAATCTTTTCCCCTGTTCTCTTTCATCATATTAGCAGTGACAACAAGTCAGATACAAGTCAGTGTTTGTAGCAGGAGAATGGTGCAGGGAGACAAGCTGTATTAAAAGCAGTACAACATTCAGCCAAAACAGGGTGACCTTTGTCCTTCATACACATTAAAAGTCTCGTTGGATTTATTGTCCCAAATGATTGCAGCAATCCACACAAAGAATCATTGATGAGAATGACTTGGCAGTATTAATTATTTGGCACTGAACCAATTGTCAGGCTGAGAGGTTCCAGAGAAGTAAAGAGCCTCATCTTGCAGGCACCTGGCGATGATTTGCCCAGGTTTGGCCTGAGTGTACAACCTTCAAATGCTTTTTGAAAAATGAGACATCAGAATAGTTACAATGTACAGTTTGTCAATTTGAGTATTTTCTCCAGTGGCCAAAGGCATGATCGAGGTACACACAATCTTTGCAGGGGTGGGAAAGTGCAGGGCAGAGTGACAAAAATGACTTGTGTTCATATAATGCCTTTCAGGATCTCTGTCAGGATAAAACAAAGCAATTTGCAGCCAATGAAGCATTTCTTGTAAGAAACACCAGCTAACTTGCACACAGCTAATCCCACAAACAAGATAATGATCATGACATCAGCGATGGTCAACTAATATTATTGTTGGACTATTAACCTCGGGACCCAACTAACGTTCTGGAGATTTGGGTTCAAATCCTGGCATGACAGATGGTAGACTTTGAATTTAATAAAAATCTGAAATTCAAGATCTGATGACAACCATAAAACCATTATTGTTTGGCAGTAATAACTCATCTGGTTGACTCATGTCCTTTAGGTGAAGAAACTGCTATCCTTACCTGGTCTGGCCAACATGTGACTCCGGACCAATAATGTGGTTGACATGACCTGTTCTCTGGGCAAAGAACATTGGCCAAACCAACAACACCCAAACCCTGTGAATGAATATGAAGAAAAAAGTGTAATGACATGAGCAGGCCATTCAAGTCTCTTATTTTTTGTCATCTAATTCCACCATCCTAATGGTACTTGCTTTTCATCGGCTTGACTGATACCCTCTCAAATGCATCTTTACGATTCACTTCGATCACTTTCTGTAGTACTGAGTTCCACAGCCTCACCTTTCTTTGAGTGAAGCCTTCCCTGAATTCCTTCTAGTTTCTTGGTGACTTCTAATTATGCTATGCCCCACAGGTGGAAACACTCCCTCTGCGTCCATTTTGTCCAAACCTTCCAGCATTTAATAAAACCTTCTATTTCACTCATCTTACAAAACCCAAAGTGTCAGTTCTTATAATCTTGAAATCTTATGAACACTGCTCCCCAACTCGAAAATCTCTGTGGCGTGACTCTTCAAAGTCCAAATGAGACAGTAGACAAGATCTGTTTAACATCCAGTTTGAAAGATGGCACCGCAAATACTGCAGGACTCCTTTGATATTGCAGCAGAACGTCAGCTAAGATTTTTATGCTCAGCTCCCGTGGTCAAACTCAGATGTGAGCCCAAGAGTCAAGAACCAGAGGACATTGATCTAAAGTGATTGGCAAAAGAACCCAAAGCAACCCAAGGGGGAAGAACATTTGGTGACTCTGTTTATGATCTGGAAATGTACATGCTGAGATATTCTCGTTTGTCTTTTGTGGGATATGGCCATCATTGGTAAAGAAAGCCTTTAATGGCCATCCCTGTATGCCCTGCCACTGCTGGGGCGTTTGAGAGGCTAATTCAGAGTTCAGCTGCATGACTGTGGATCTGGAGTCACATGTAGGCTAAACCAAATAAGGATGGCAGATTCTGTACTAAAAAAAAAGGCAAATAGATTTTACGATATCAGTGTTGATAAAAGGTGGAGCTGGAAAGGCACAGCAGGTCAGGCAGCATCAGGGGAGCAGGAGAGTTGACATTGAGTTGGGATCCTTCAATCGGGAGTGGGGAGGATGAAGGGAGCTGAGAAATAAATTGAGGGAGGGGTGAGGCAGAGGAAAGGTAGGTGGTATGGTGATTGGTGGATGTATATATGGAATTATTGTGATTGGCCAGTGGGAAGGCTGGAGCGGATAGGTGAGGAGCAAGTTAGACAGGTTAGGTCCAGTCAAAGGGGACAGGGAAGCGAGGGAAGGCTGGACCTGGGATGATGTTGGGAGTGGGGAGATTTTCAAGCTGGTGAACTCTGTTAAGGCCATTGGGCTGTCAGGTCCTGAGGCGCAATACGAGGTTTTGTTCCTCCAGTTTGCATGTGGCCTTGTTTTGGCAGTGGAGGCAGCCCAGGATGGACATGATGCCAAGAGAGTGGGAGGAGAAGTTGAAATGGCTGGCAACTGGAAAATGGTGTTAAGATAGCATGGTAGTTTGCTGGTTACAATTAGAGACTAGCTTTAGATTAGATTAAATTCCCTACAGTATGGAAACAGGCCCTTTGGCCCAACAAGTCCACTGTGATGCTCTGAAGAGTAACGCACCCTGACCCATTCCCCTAATTAATACACCTATCACTGTGGGCAATTTAGCATGGCCAATTCAACTAACCTGCATATGTTTGGATTCCTGATGTATTCATTGAACCAGTGTATCATTACCTGGAACGCTAATCCAGTGACATACCTGCCACCTCTCTCAAGATGCCTGAACACGTGGGAAGCAAACTTAATTTTGTTTTGAAAAGGATCATCTAATGAGGGAATAATACTGAGCTTCGGTGAAGGGGGTCAAGCATGACTGAGATGGTGGGCTGAATGGCCTCATTCTGTGTTGTAACCATTGAGACTGTGACATCCACTTTCAGAAGAAAATGCAGTTGACCTTGCCCTGCAACGAATAACGTACTTTGCTGGGAAAGCTCATCCAAATGCCAGAAACCAATACCAAATATGGCAGGGCTTGGCTGGGTTGTGCAAAGCCTGCATTGCTGACCACAATCCCAATCCCAGAATATTTATCTGCAGGCAGTGTTTGGAAGGAAAAGTAGAAAATTTCAACAATGTAAACAAAGTACAAAATGTTCATTTCACATTGTCAAAGTCTCCTGCAGGCACAAGCAGCAGACTTGATGAGCCATATCTGATGAATTCCAACAGTTCTCAGATAGCCCTTTGGAAAAGGGCAATCAATCTACTTGAGCACCAGCTCACCATACTGTTCTCTCATTGTGTTGTATTGTTCAACTTCGGTAAGCTGCACCGTGGGATGCCACAGCAAGATGAAATTCTTCCACTGCTTGGGTTCTCTTGCCTGAATATGACTAGTATTAATACTGAGGAACTATGCACACGTGAACAAGACCTGAACTTAGCTACACTGACATTCTTTTTTCTCTCACGCTGTCTCCAGTTTGGGGTACATCTTAAACAGTATCATTTTAAATGACCACGATGTTCCCATGGAGAGCAAGTTCCACTCAAGCGTTTCAGCATTCCCTCCATTATGTTTTGACGTTGCCAACTTAAAGCTAACGGGACACATTTCAAAAACATCTAGCACCTGAAGACCAGGCGTTCATGAGATGCAATGATCCATCGGCAGAAGAATTGTATTCAACCACAATCTGTAATCTGAACGCCCAGTCTATTACCACCAATAAAGGCAGGGATCAACTCTTGTGCAATGAAGGATGTGGCAGCGCATGCTCGGCTCAGTGTCAGAAATTACCCAAAAATGGAGCGGTCAATCTGGTGAAGCTACAACACAGGACTGCTTGCATGCAAATCAGCGTAAGGTATGTGCTCCCACAACAGCAAACAATCTAAGCTCTGCAGTGCTGTCACATCCTGTTGTGAACAGAGGTGAATCATGGCACAATTCAGTGCAGCAGGCAGCTGCATAAACACCTCTGTTGTTATTGATGGGGGAGCCCACCACATTAGGACAAAGACAAGGCTGAAGCATTTACAAGCATCTTCAGCCAGAAGTGCTGAATGGACAATCTATCTTGGATTTCTCCTGAGCTCCTAAGCCTCACTGATCAAAGCCTTGAGCCACTTCACAATTCACTCCACATGATATCAACAAACAGTAGAAATTTTCCTTTTCAGTTACAAAATGCAAAAGGATATTAGACACTTGTGGTTTGCAGCTTCAGAGTCAACTGTGAGGTGCTGCATTTTGGAAAAGCAATTCAGAGCAGGACTTATACAATTAATGATGAGGTCCTGGGAAGTGCTGCTGAACCCTGAGACCTTGGAGTGCAGGATCATAGTTCCTTGAAAATGGAGTCGCAGCTCGATAGGATAGTGAAGGCGACATTTGGTATGCTTTCCTTTATTGGTCAGAGTGTTGAACACAGGAGTTGGGAGGCCATGTAGCAGCCGTACAGGACATTGGTTAGCCAACTTTTGGAATATTGTGTGCAATTCTGGTCTCCCTTTCATCGGAAGGATGTTGTGAAACTTGAAAGGGCTCAGAAAAGATTTACAAGGATGTTGCCAGGATTGGAGGGTTTAACCTGTAGGGAGAAGCTGAATAGACTGGGGCTGTCTTCCCTGGAGCGTCGGAGGCTGAGGGGTGACCTTATTGAAGTTTATACAATCATGAGGGGCATGGGTAGGATAAAGACAAGGTCTTTTCGCTGGTTTGGGAGAGTCCAGAACAAGAGGGCATAAGGTTTAGGTTGAGGGGGGATCAATTTCAAAGGGACCTAAGGAGCAACATTTTCACAAAGGGTGTGTGTGTATGGAATGAGCTGCCAGAGGAAGGTGGTGCAATTACAACATTTAAAGGCATCTGGATGCATACAGAGAAACCCTGATTATTTCAACGAGATGAGCAGGCACTATTTCATTCTAATAATTGATTATTCGGACAATCAATTTTAGCTTGAAAAGGAGAAGCTATACTGGTCTAATGCTCTGCTCTACAGGAGAATGTTTAATTCTATAATTTTAACACGTCTGTCATTTAAACAAAGTGATCTTTGCAGTCTGCAAATTACAGTTTAACATGAGAAGAACTAAACCTCATTAAACGTGGTCCTGAATAGCTACGATCACAAGACAATTTCCAGTATCAGTTTCTGGGAACTCAGTCTTGTGTCGGAAAAGATGGAAGTCCCACCTCGCGCATGCATTTACATTCTCTGCTTTTTTTTTTGTCAAAAAAACATGAATGGCCTGGTAAAGTGCCAGGAACTCTGTACATATATGGTAGAACGCTTAGTTTTGCAAAGAGCTGTGTAACAACTCTCACGTAAAAAGTTTCCAGTCGCTGATGCTTGAGCTGCTTGTGTTTCTTTGTTTGTGCCAGAGTTTTCACATCATCTTCAGTACAGACAACTCAAATACAGTACACTTCCCTCTGATGTGGGACCTTAAAATCTTCTCCAGATAATCAAGATTCCTCTGTATATGAATAGGAAGGTTTAGAGGGATATGAGCCAAGTGCTGGTCAATGGGACCGGATTAATTTCTGATATCTGGTCTGCATGAACGAGTTGGACTGAAGGGTCTGTTTTCATTCTGTATATCTCTATGACTCTGACTCTTAAGTGGGATTGTGCAAAATATACACAACATATTGCTTTTCAGAGGTGGCTACTTTGAGTTAAGGAAAACCTGACCAACAAACAGGCTTAGAATTGATCATGATGGAGTTTGATCATAGACCAATGAGTGTATTGCAGTCATTAGGCATAGAAACTTGCAAACACAAGAAATCTCTCCTCATCTCACATTGAAAAACTTATTTAAAAAATTAGACTGTTGAAAAGAAATCCAATTACGGACAATTCCAAGAATTCTAGTATGGCACACGACCCAAGTCCATCTGCTCAGCTGTCAAACGAAAGATTGACCATCACTCTGCAGATTATGTCATGTCATCATTGTTCACAATCAAAAGAGCTGAGAGGAATAATTCATCCCATAAGTGTGGATTTTACAGGGGAAAACTTGGATTTTGCATAGTAGTATATCAGTAATCTATTTTCATCATTTAAGGACTCAGTATGTTTAGAAATGCAGAGAGTTTTCCTGTTAGTGATGAAACCTGCTGTGAGTGACTTTATTCCCAAATAACAGCCCATCTGGAAAATCTGTCACATTTATGGTTTGCTTAGATCATTCCACTTTTTTGATGGTTTGTCAGAGTGGCGCTTAGTTATTAGTGAATGCTTTCCAACTGAGCGGTGAAACAATTCATGACCTACCCATAAGCTTGGACATTTCCTCCCTTCATCACCAAGGAGGAGTGACAGTACCACCTACAAGATGCACTGCTACAACTCACAAATGTTCTTTAGACAGCTCTTAAATGTAGAAAATAGTGGAAAAGCCAAAAAAAAAATCTGTGCCCCAGGTGAATTATGAGTTGTGCCGCCACTTAGCTGATGAATGACTGACTTAACCCTGCTTTTGCCAGACCTGCCAAGTTTAAAACGACCAACAAAGGATCATTGTGAGTAAGTCTGACAGGAAGGAGAAGCAAACAACAGTCAGCAGTTCACTGAGCACCAGCATATTTGACAGCCTGTAGTTTGCTTGCTTCTCCAGGGACCTGAAGTTTTATTAGTGTTTGATGCATCAGAAGTTTTTCCAAACATCAATAAATATTGAAATCCCTGGGGGAACAGGCAACATGAAATTCATCAGATTTGTTGCTTCCTGATTATTTTTGACGTGATTAAACTGCAATGTAAAAGCAATTAAGCTAAGAGAAGTGATTATTGTTAATGGTTACCAGGTGTTTTCAGTTCTAATTGTTTCTGTGTGGCCCAGGAGGAGATTGGTTTTGCTCCTGCTTGAATCTCTTGATTGTTCCTTCCATTTCCCACTTTCTGCTTGGGATCCATCTGAAAACATGATTTTATTGTGGTATCAGAGAACCAGAGATTTCTGTAGTTTGTGGACGGACATAAAAGTCACTCACCTTTCAAGGAACTGCATATTTTCAAAACAGGTTCAAGAATTGCCACCCAAATTTGCCAATTCTCAATCTTAACAGCGGCATCAACATTAGCAACATTTATAGACCAGTCCCTCAAGTCTGATCCACCATTCAGGTAAATTAAGGCCCAACTCAATTTTTCATACCTAGCTCCATTTCTTTTAATGCCCTTAACTAAGCTGTATAATATTCTTCCAACAAAACATATGGCAGTCCAAAGGTAGAGAACAACGCTGAAGCACAGTGTCAGTTGTTGCACATGCCAGCTGTAGAATTTCCTGGTGCAGCCCATGAGTCAACTGAAATGACCAGCAAACTATTTCTGCTCGGTGCTGTTGTTTAAGCAAAGAACGCTGCCAGTACACTGGAGATCTTTTTCTTCCTTTGAATAATGTCACAGGTGAACTCCCACCTCATCAGGGTATATGGATAATACAATGGTATCTACACTGAGGTTACATGCTGAGTGCTACGTTGGCACATAGTCTATATTCTGCATTAGAGTGTCGTCAAACTGATGGTTCTTCATCCTGCTGTTTGCTCAGCTTTGTCTGCAGCTACCTTTTTGAACTCAAAAAGGAGTGAACAAAACACATGGAAATTAGGCTGGAAAATGTCAGGCCCTGCTGTGCACACACCAAACCAACACAGCACAACTTATTGCAGCGTTCCCAGCTTCACTGCCAGATCAGTGTTGACTTTGCCAACATCAACTCAGGTGACCTTCATGGTACTCTAACTGACCTTGCTTCTGAATGCTTGCTCCTAATCACAGTCTGTTATATCCTTTCAGAACGAAGGATGCTTGTGGGCATTGGAAGCATTCACGTTATTTGATCAAGTCTGACATAAGTGATCTGTCCAAAACTGCTCTTCAGAAAAGATGTCCTTGAACTGCTGCACTATGTCGCAACAATACACAGCCTCTTTGATGCGAAGTAAGGATTTTGGCTCAGTGATCATGACGGTCATGTTTTATAAAATGCTTGGATGGGAATAGAAAAAGCTTCTGGTGATAATAGAACAAGGGTGTATGATGAGACACCACCTTCAGGAGAGGAAGCAGGAAATTAGGGAGTAACATGAAAAGATAACACAGTATTCTTTCACGTTTGTCATCTTACCCGAATTAGGAGACAAGCACTTTAACGAACATTGCAAACTTGAGCATATGTTTTAGGTTGCTAGTATGGGGCACAATTTTGATTTCTCCGTTCACTTCCTTTCAACAAAAAAAAGATCACTTCAAGATCACGTGGAGACAGTCTCACTGAAGGATGGCACCACTAAACTGCATTACATTGTACTACTGTGACCTAAAAAATACCTTGCATCGCACCCCAACATCATTCCATGATTGTAGGCACTGGTTCATTCAAAGCTGAACTTCCATTGCATGCCAAAACCCAAGAACTGAACCAGGAGATAACCCAAAGAAACTTGGAGTCAGCAGTCAGCAAAGCTCATCTTGCAGAGTTAAGTATCAAGCAACCTTTAGCTTGTAGTCATCCATTGTGAAAACTTGAGGAGAACCACTGTGGCTTCATACAAAGAGGCACAACAGAAAATGGTACTTAGGTGTGCCAAAAAAAAGGCCTCAACGTTAACATCTGTAGACCTCACTTAGGCATTCAACAGTGTGAACAGAGATAGACTTCGGGTGGATGTCCCTGTTTTTCAAGGTCTTTCCAGAATCAGTTTCATCAAAATTAACCCAAAGTCTGTCTCATCAATCTCAACTTGGAGTAGCATCCCCCCATCCTTTGCAGACCTCCAATGACATGAACCAGGCCCTGAGTTCATTCACCACTTAATGTAGCATGATGTTGCTTTCGGCAACTGTAGACCTTAAAAGGAAGGAATTTATACACACGTCCAGACATCGAGGGGTTTACCATCTCAGGTGTCACCATCTCAGGTGTCTCAGGCTCACACCATGACAGAAAAAAAAAGTCTGCAGCATTGAGCGCACCCTCCTAGCCCACAATAAAAATCAGTCAAACCAGCAACATCTTGAAGAAATGGGAAGAGCTGTCCAGAAGGGAAAAATGTTGGAATACTTTGAAATGGACATATTCTGGTCTCTATTTTGAAGTATACAAGACAAGTCTGGACACTGTCTCACTTGCCAAGTTTACTACTTTCTTTTCCAGCTCACTGAAGTTGACTATCAGCAATGAACTCTGTACAGGTTTCAGGGACCACATGTCCTACTTCTTCTCCCATTTCTTGTGTTTCAGCGCAGTACTAGGGAATTGATGCACCATTCGTGCTGAGATAAAAAAAAATTCAAGTGAAGCTACATTTGCCTGCTCCGGTGACTGCACAAGATCCTATGGTACAATACAAATAAGACTTAAGTTGTGAACTGGACAACATTCTTCCATAAATCAAAAGCTGACATTGCAAAATTGCCTGGTCATTTGGCTGTTATTGTTTGTGACCTTATTTTATGCAAACTGGCTATTGTGTTTGCCTTTTTTTGCAAAGTAGAAGTGTACTTTTACAAAGCAATCATTATGCATTCTGGGACAAGTGTAGGACAATGCTCCTTTCCTTCAGTGCATTGAAGTGTCACCTTAGATTATACTCTGAATACATTGAGGTGTCAATTGAATCCATGGTCCTCTAAAATCTGATACAGATCATTTATGAAAAAAAGGTTTGAGCATTCAACAACATGCGCAAACACAAATGCACACTAAAATAATCTGAATAGGTTTCCACCATCTGCAGTGACTTTGAATGTTGCCAAATTAGACATGAATTGATTCTCTGTCGTCAGTGTATGCCTGTCTGTGAGGTGAGAGCTTCATGTTTGACTGCTCATTATCTCAGGACTTACAGATAAACATAACTAAGAGTTGTAGCGATAGAATAACCCCTAAGGCCTCTTGAACATCTATCAAATGAATGCAGTGTCAATGTGACAGGATGTTAGATCCAAAAGTAACGAAGCATCTCTGACCAAGCCATCAAATTTATAATTAGCGTTGAGCTCATCACTGTATTTTTAAATACGCAGGGACAAATCACTTAGAATTTATTGGAATTTATGGTCTGGGACTGATGGTGCGATATTAGCAGCTGAATGCATACGATTTAGTATGATGAAAGCCACGTTTCTTCCAGTTATATTCATAACGTTTGTTACTCTGTTTAATTTAAGACCTCAATTAAAAAATAACACACAGACCAACACAATACCAGTAATTTTAGTACGATATAGCAATGCTACGAAGACTATCTGCAGATGCAATAAGTTAAACGTTAGCAGATTTTTTTTTGTTTGGCAAGTGTCATTTTCAGGAAATTTAGAGAATTGTAGACTACTGGAAGACAGAAGCCTTCTAACGCATTGTATCCATTTTTTCTCCTCACCCTCTGTTAGCCCATATTGTCCATACTGAATCATCAACCATATATTTAAGACTATTTCCAGCAAGTGTTCATAGGGCTTTTTTTAAATGTAGTCATGGTTCCTGGTTCCACCACCCTTTTTCATAGGGTGTTTCCCTCTTTGAGCTTTCAAGTTTGTGCTCAGGCAATTTTATGCTGTTCACCAAGTTATGTTCACAGCATGCTTCTGTGGTGCCCGGCTTGAGTTATTGTGTGCTCACCAAAGGCAGAAATTATTTCTGATGTGGCACCACATTCATACCCTACCCTCTTGCAAAAATGCCATCCTGTATTCCCAATTCCTCCGCCTCCGCCGTATCTGCTCCCAGGAGGACCAGTTCCTCCACAGAACACACCAGATGGCCTCCTTCTTTAGAGACCGCAATTTCCCTTCCCACGTGGTTAAAGATGTCCTCCAACGCATCTCGTCCACATCCCGCACCTTCGCCCTCAGACCCCACCCCTCCAACCGTAACAAGGACAGAACGCCCCTGGTGCTTACCTGCCACCATACCAACCTTCACATAAACCAAATAATCCGCTAACATTTCCGCCACCTCCAAAAAGACCCCACCACCAGGGATATATTTCCCTCCTCACCCTTTTCTGCCTTCTGCAAAGACCATTCCCTCCGTCAGGTCCACACCCCCCTACAACCCACACTCCCATCCTGGCACCTTCCCCTGCCGCCGCTGCAAGAATTGCAAAACCTGCACTCGCACCACGTCCCTCACCTCTATCCAAGGCCCTAAAGGAGCCTTCCACATCCACAGTTTTACCTGCACATTCACTAATATCATTTATTGTATCTGTTGCTCCCGATGTGGTCTCTTCTACATTGGGGAGACTGGACGCCTCCTAGCAGAGCGCTTTAGGGAACATCTCCGGGACACCCGCAACAATCAACCACACCGCCCTGTGGTCCAACATTTCAACTCCCCCTCCCACTCTACCGAGGACATGGAGATCCTGGGCCTCCTTCACCGCTGCTCCCTCACCACCAGACACCTGGAGGAAGAACGCCTCATCTTCCGCCTTGGAACACTTCAACCCCAGGGCATCAATATGGACTTCAACAGTTTCCTCATTTTCCCCTTCCCCCACCTCACCCTAGTTCCAAACTTCCAGCTCAGCACTGTTCCCATGACTTGTCCTACCTGCCTATTTTCTTTTACACCTATCCACTCCACCCTCTCCCCGCCCCCGACCTATCACCTTCATCCCCTCCCCCACTCACCCATTGTACTCTATGCTACTTTCTCCCCACCCCCACCCTCCTCTAGCTTATCTCTCCGCGCTTCAGGCTCACTGCCTTTATTCCTGATGAAGGGCTTTTGCCCGAAACGTCAATTTTACTGCTCCTTGGATGCTGCCTGAACTGCTGTGCTCTTCCAGCACCACTAATCCAGAACCACATTCATAGCCCAGCTGCGCACCAGCTGAAGCTCTGCCTCAGGAACTGCCATTCACAGTCCTCACAATGGGTGATAAATTACCAGGATCGTTCATGTGACAACTATACCAGGGTGTGTTGGGAACTACACAAAAGCTATTTCGTTCCTCTTCAATTTACCAAGGGGTGTGTTGCGATTAGTGGGATAATACTCTTAATGTGAGCTTAAAATCTTGGAATTTGCTTCACGACTACTGAAGAAGGGTTACACCTGATATGTTGACTTCTCCACCTCCTGATGCTGCCTGGCTTGCTGTGTATTTCCAGCCTCCTGCTTGGCTACTTTTGATTCCAGCATCTGCAGTAAAACTAAATCAAGTGAAATTATGATCTATTAAGCTTGTTCCTAACTGGGATCTGACTAATCCAGTTTCATGAACTGCTGAATTTATTGCAGTAATAAAAGGACCTCAACTGCTGTAAAAAGATGAGCAGTGGCAAGTCGCTTGGAGTGCAAAGGCCATTTTGAAAGAGCCTGCTTAAAAAGGCAGGAAAGGTCAGGGATGACATGAATTTGAGGGACCCCTGCATTGGCAGAGGGGCCCCCTCCAAGGTGTCGCCCCATCATTTTTCCCTGCCAATCAAAACCTGGCTTCCAATCCCCTCTTTCCCCTCCCAATGCACTCAGAACTTTTGCCTTCATAATATCCACTGGACTCGTCATCTTCTTCCTGCAACTATTTGTAATCCTACTACAGAGCTCTACATCTTCCATGCTTGTTGCCTGGAGCAGTCAGTCAGTCTGTCATCAACCAGATTGGTCCGATCTCTTGTCCACTTGTAACTGGCAGATTATTTTCATTATAATGAAATGGAGGGTTTGGAATTTTCACAGCAGTGGAGTGCCACTTCTAAGTTTCTGTCAGAAAAGGCGAACCTAAACTTCTGTTCAGACATGAATGCTCTCACTCTATTAGGTGAGGCGATGGCCTAGATTATTGGTATTATTGCTAGATTACTAATCCAGAGACCCAGGTAACGTCCTGCAGACTCTGGTTCAATTCCCACCATGACAGATAGTGGAATTTGAGTTCAAGAAATAAAAATCTTGTATAAAGAGTTCGTGATGACCTTGAATCTACTGTCAGTTGTCAGAATATCACATCTGATTCACTCAGGTCCTTTCGGAAAGTAAAGTGCAATCTCTACCAGATCTGGCTTGCATGTGACCCCAGGCCCACAGCAGTGTAGTTGATTCTTAACTGCCTTGTGGGCAATTAGGTTATCGGCAATAAATGCTGGCCTAGCCAGTTATGCCCTTATCCAATGAAAAAGAAAAAAAGTTTGCTAAGTACTCGATTACCCTCTGCGTATGACCTCCTCCTTATATTCCTGACCCAGTGAGCCTAACTAGGCCAGGAACACCACATGTCTGGAGATTACATTGCATTTCCTCTCAGAGGATTGTAAAATTGTGGAATTCTTCACCACAGTGCGCTGTCAAGGTTGTTCATTCAGTACATTCAAGGCTGAGACAGACATCTCGAATCAGGGGGGCAATCATGGA
Organism: Chiloscyllium punctatum; assembly: GCF_047496795.1. Lineage (NCBI taxonomy): Eukaryota > Metazoa > Chordata > Chondrichthyes > Orectolobiformes > Hemiscylliidae > Chiloscyllium > Chiloscyllium punctatum. The sequence continues at coordinate 12,070,062 of NC_092773.1, forward strand.
TGTGGGGATAAGGCAGAAAAGTGGACTTCAGGATCATCAGATCAGCCAAGATCTTAAATGAGCAGTGGAGCAGAACAGCCTCAAATGGGCTGAAAGGCCCGTATCTGCTTCTCTGGCTTAATACTTATCCTAGATTTAATAAAAAGCTGCAAATTAAGATCAAACAGAAAACGTAACGTAATGAACACCACTGATTCATTGTTACTAGGATTGCAGTGTCAGTTTTAAAAGTCAAGATTTTGGAATTAGTCTATTTTTGCACCCACCCCCCCGCCCCCTTTAATGCTGTCAAGTTGGGTGATGTGCGTTTCCAGACCGCTAAGTTCTGTGATGAGGAAACACGTCACAGCATTTATTTGGGACAGCATAAATGGTCACACAAAAATGTGATTTCTTTTCTTGAGAGTCAGCATGGATTTGTTAAGGAGGGAAATCAAATCTCCAACTCAGATTTTTTGAAGATGGGTTTACTGACTGTGATGTACATGGACTGCCAAAAGGCTTTTGCTCTCATACCATACAACAAATGAGGGAAAAATCAGATTATGGAATAAAAAGGGACAGTAACAAGATGGGTACAAATTTGGCTGAGGGGTAGAAAAAGGGGTAGTGATCATTGCTACTTTTTAGGCTGGGGCAATGTTAATAGTGGAGTTCCTCACATTGCTTTTCCTGTTGTGGAATTGAACAAGATGTGTGTGTGCAGGGGACAATTTAAAAGTTTATGAATGACAAAAAAGTTGGTGGAATTACAAAAACACTGAGGAGGATAACGCAGAACGTGGAACAGCATAATGGATATGTTGGAGTAGGCAGATAGATGGAAGATGAATTTCAGTGCAGAGACGTGTGACATGATACACCCTTGTTCAAAGAACATGGGCAGACATTACAAAATAAAGGATGTGAGAGAGCAAAGACCTGCATGTGTATAAGGCATTAGAAATCTGGCAGGACAGGTAGAGATCGCTGTTACTAAAACAGGGATTTTAGGCTTAATCAGTATTGCATACAGTACAAAAGCTGGGAGATGATGACGACTTTGTATGACAGTGGCTGGATCTCAGCTGAAGTGTTCTGCATAGATCTGGGCACCACAGTTGAGGGATGTAAATGTTTTGGAGAGAGTCCAGGAGATGTTTACAACAATGGTTCCCTAGATGCCACACTAGCAAAGAAAGAAAATTGCAAAATTTGGGACCAATTTGCTTGGAGAAGGAAAAGCAGAGACTTGACAGAAGCTTCCAAAATCTGGAAAGGTCTGGATAGAGCAGATTGGGAGATACTATTGCCAATAAAGCAGATTGAGATACCAGAGGACACAGTTTCAAAAGGGTTGGATTTTGTAGGAGTTTGAGCCATGTGGGCTATGAGATTTGAGGCCAAAGTCCACTGAGCCTTATCTTCATATATATGCATGGTAGCTGAATGGTGAGTCAGTCAGTCTTCCATGAGACAGCCATGACTTTCCAATTAAGGAGGTTTAAGAATGTGAAGTGCTGACTGATGTTACCACTCACCTCAATTATTCAGCTTCCTATCTTCCCAAACAAGCCAGACAAAGAAATTGCAGGATGAAGATCAGAGTGGGTACTTACTGACTTGAGCTGGCTGCTTGCTGTGACAGACCTCCATAATTCTGAAGACCAAAGTATGTGGTCTCCACATGAGGAGGCTGGGTGAAAAATGGGAAAAGAGGAGGTGAAAGGGGGATGTGGATACTCAGGTGGATGTGAGGGGATTGTGGCAACTAGACGGTGTCCACTGGGAATTGTGCTCTCAGTTGTCACTTTTTGCATTCTAGACATGCAGTGCCACTGAAAATAGCTCAGACAGCACGATCAGTTATAGTTTTTTGGGCAATGGAATGGGATCCATGTATATTGGACATGGAATGTGAAAATACATGTAACATGCACTTGTAAATTCCATTTCATTGCTCTGCAAGGGACTGTCAGTCATTTCACCTATGTGCAGCGAGTGTGCCCTTGTCGCTACTGTGCCATCATGTTGATGAGGGATAGAAGAATAGAATAGAATAGAATCCCTGTAGTGTGGAAACAGGCCCTTCGACCATCAGAAGTGTAACCACCCAGACCCACTCTCCGATTGCTAACACTTGCCATGGTGCATAGCAGCCTCTTGGAGATGGCAAAAGCGCATGGGATGCTGATTTATCTATCAATATTTACAGATCTGCGAGTTATTCGAGAAATGGCAAGTCTGGTCAGATGGGGAAACAATCGGATGAGACCCCCATCTTGGGTGGGTGTCAGGAGATCACAAGCCAAGTTTGCTATTTATGGTAAGAAATTGCATGGCGAGATTCCTTCCAAAAAAAAGATTCTAACAAATCGCACTTAGCCATAAAATGGTACGAGTCAGCAAAACTACTTCTGCAAAGTGAGATAAGGCAAATCTTGATTGCACAAGCTACAACCAGAAGCACCTTAACTCATTTTACAATTGTCATTCAAATTAACGATCTGTCTACTGAAGGGCGAGATGCAACCGCTATCCAACAAGACCAATCTTGACTTGAGGTAAACCTCTTTAAAAGATTGAATATCAATATGAGGCACCATGGGAAAGTATTGCCTATTTTAACATAATAATGCGTTTGGTGATAATTCTAGACAAAAGTAGTGGAGTAGTTTCATCAGTATACTGGGAACTATTGATGGACAACTTATTGGAACCAAAATGAAGGAGTTGTCTGGAGACCCAATCTGATATTCAAGCAAGTTATAGAAATAATGGCAATAGATGTCACAACTTGACTTGAAAATGATGAAAAGGCTTCAAGTGTTAACATCTCAACCAGGAAATAACCAAATTGACAGGAGGCTGAGAGTCTGTTCATTTTGATTTGCAATGGGCACTAGAGGCACATGGCTAGGACTAAACAACAGTTTGATGCATCATTTGAGTATTTAATGCTGGAACTTCTTTAGATTTTTACTGACAATTCATTGACTTTTATCTGCCCAGTGAATTCTTGGATGTAGCACTAGTTCATGCAGATTAATATTTATATTTAGTTATGTTTCTGGTTTCCATTAATTTGAGATATTTTGTTCAATTTTCCTTAGTATATCTTAAGCTTTTCTTCCCCAATGTTTCATTAATCTTGTTTGATTAAGTTTGTTTTATTAAGTGGAGTAATGGTAGTGGATAATGAAATATAGCAAAAAGTGTTGGGTTTTAATAAATAACACATGAAATAACTAGTTATCTAACCTGAATGGTGTTGTGTAGTTTTCCATTCTCCTCATTTTAATTAACTCCACACTTAAATTGGCATCGGCCCCATATTGTCCCGAGACCACACACTTTCCTATGACTTCCTGTGGTATGGTAATATTGATCTTTCGAACATCAACAAGCGAAGGAAATATTTGAAAGAGGTACCTTCTGTGTTTGAGTGTATTAAAATAGTCAAATGCCTTGTCATCTAATTAGTGATGCATATGAATGTATGATTTCCCCACTGTCTCTACATACTATCTAGCAAAGCTACAGACAAAGGAATGGGCTGAGCAAAATAATCGTTAAGTTTGACTCTCCTCTGGCACTGTTAAGAGGCATCAGACTTTTAGAATAAGTGGGAAGCTTAGCTGGCTCTTTTCAAACCTTATTTATTAAAAGCTTAGCCAAAGAGGCACGTCCCACAGGGCTCTTGCTTCTAGTCAGAATTGCCAGGGTGACATACCCAGTCTTTTGGGAGCACAAAGAATTTGTACACACACTGCACTTGTTTAGTTTTAATCTCATCTGCAAGCTGATAGCAACACTGATAAATGGGAATCGAACTGCCTATGAGAATAAAGATTGACAGTTAACTGCTCTTGCTTCCGCTTCATGCCAATGGTAGCCCAACCAGTCAGCATTCTCTTCTCATTCTCTATAACTTGGTGTCTTTGCTGTTTCTTCTGATCTCGTCCTGATGCATGCAAGAGAAAAAAGCTCGCCTCTTTCTAGCAATATAAAAGAGGGAAATTACTCAACAACTTCGCACTGTTGATAAGGAGGACTTAAAAAAACTTTCAGGTTTGCTGTACCAGGCTCCTAACCTCTGTCATCCCTTTTGATTGGAGTATTTGGAGAATTAAGGGATGTACTGCATTTTTCTGTAATTGAGATATTTTCTTCTCACTTTCAATTTTTCTTCCTAATGTTTGTGGCAAAAGTCTGCTTCCTGTAATAGTGCCTTACCAATTGATTAGAGGCATTCAGAGTGGAAACAGTGAAGGAAATGGGATTCAGTAGATAGTTCCTGTTGCAACATGTGGGCTAAAGTACTTCCTTCTTAAATGCCAAATAAACAACTAGCAGGTGGATAGATAAGTTGTGATCGAATTGAATAGTGAAACTGGCCTGTGTTCCTACTCATTGGTAAATCATGACCAGTCAAATTTCCAAGGAGAAAGTGAGGACTGCAGATGCTGGAGATCAGATCTTAAAAATGTGTTGCTGGAAAAGCGCAGCAAGTCAGGCAGCATCCAAGGAGTAGGAGAATCGACCTTTTTGGCATAAGCCCTTCTTCCTGATTCTCCTGCTCCTTGGATGCTGTCTCACCTGCTGTGCTTTTCCAGCAACACATTTTTCAGCTCAGTCAAATTTCCATACTACCTTCAGAGATGTTTGAATGCTAATGCAGCAAAATCACCCAAGACATGAGATAATTGTTCTCAGGTGATGGCTCCTTCATCTGTTATTAATTTTGCACAATTTGTTTTGTAGATAAATTGCCACAATGTTTTTTCATAGTCGGGGTGAGCATGGCTACTTGGTCTTAGAGGAAAGGCATTGTGAAGTACCCAAAAAACAAAAGCTGCTGTTAAAATATTTCCGTAACCATGACCATAAGGATATCCCAGATGTTTGGTCTTAATCTTTCAGAACCCAAAAGATCACCTCCCTCCTCCTCAAATTGACACAGAGGGGATGACAGTTCAGGCATTCATGATCAAGCCATTCAGATCCTTACACAACTAGAATAGGATAGTTTCCCGGAAAGGCCAAGGGGAGAAATACTGGGAGGTTTCACAAAAATGGGGAATGCAGTTGCAGATGGGGAAGGAATAACAAAACAACTGGCAGAAGCAGGTATCTGCTAGCTCAAAAGAATACTCAATGTTGAGGGGGTATGGAAGGAGGAGGAACTGGCCATTGGTAAGACTATTGAATGTACTCTCTCGCCTCAAATAATACTGATTTTGCTAACGTTGATCTCTCTTGTACGCCCTGTGCAATGTAAGCTGTATGCCTCCATCAAAATCTTTTGTTTTAGACTTTCTTACGGTGATCTGCTTGTACTGCTTATAAACAAAGCTTTTCACTGTACATGACTAAGTCAAGTTGAGTAAAACAGATCATAGTCCTCATCCAGGAGACGTACGAAAGAGATTCTAAATCACAACTTGATTGAACAAGTGTGTGATGTCATTGAGATGGCTGTCAAAGTTCTTCAGGGCCTTTCAACTTGATCATGAGGTCACTTCCATTTGGAATCTTTTAAAAAGATGACTTGGCAGAGCCTGACAGTTTTCTTTCAAAAGGAAATTTGGAACCCTAAATTAGTTGTGTTGTGGCCTGCACCTTGAAATAAATTATAATCTGTATCAACAGGTGCTGAAGTTGTCAAAGTTAATGAAAAATAATTTACACTCAGCCATAATACATGCTTATTTAAATAATTTTATTTCCAATTAGTTTCATCTCTTACAGAAGCATTTGGCACAACTGATAACATTTACCTCCGAGTTAGGGTAACATAACCTTAAAGCCAGAACTAGTCAATTCCAGAGGGGAATGTGGAAACAGTTGTCTGCACAAAATGGTGCTCTTTTTAAGAGCTCTTTTCCACAAATGCAGCTGATCATTGCCCAATAAATAAATTTAAATCTGAGCTCCTGAAATTTTTGCTACTCATGAAGAACTCAGGAAAATCAAGCCAGAGGTAGATAGAGTGAGAATGTAGATCAACCACAGTCTTAACAACTGACAGAACTAATACAACAGTGACATCATTAGCAGAATGATACCCCAATGATGCTGCTTTGATACCAGTTGAGGACAAGCTGAGAGAATGCAGAGTGAAGCACGTCATGAGCAAGAGCAGTGTTTACTGGCATGTCTGAAGCACAGAAGGATAAGAGATGAGAGTGCTATCGTGCTTAAGAAAGTGAGAGCAGTGTGGACTAAGAGCAGCAGTAGCTAAATAGAAACAGAGCAGCCTAAGTGCAAGTGTAGATCCCCCTTGAATTACAAAATGCAAAAAAAAGGGGCCAAGACAGTGATAATCACAGTATGCTCACAAAACATCAAGCCTCAAATTTCAAAGAGAAATGCACTGAAAATGCTAAATGTGGGCCATGTTGCAATCTTCATATCCTTCAAACAGCTGAAAGTCATTCACACAAATAGTTAACATGCCTGCATTGGATTTCACAACATGACCCTTTCATTTGGTAAAATGATGCAGAATGCAAGAAGATATATGGCTGGTTCATTTGTTGTTACTATATTTTGGTTGTTGAATAATTCAGAGATGAAAGGCCAGAATACTGGTAGACTCCCATGCTGCTACACAACTGTTGGATCTAAACATTCATGTTATCATTCATCACCTGCATGGATTTGTTTTAATGTCTCATCTGAACCATGGCCATCTCTGTTAATAAAGCAGAGATTAGTGTAACAGCCTGGTGTGGAGCTTAAATCCACATTCTTCTGTCAGCACTCAAATCAATCAACTACATGCATTAGACAGAGGTAAAATTGGTTGGTTTTCAAATAAAGATATTCAAGAGGAAGAAAGAAAATTGGCCCAAAACATACAGACTGTTAACGTTAAATGATTAAATTAAGCAAGCTGTGTCAAACTTTTCATTTCAAATAAAGCTGATGTGGCATTTTTTTTATTCCCCCATTTTCTGGAGTGGTTTTGCTCCAACACAATCTTGAACAGATTTTGCAGTTTTTGCTGTCTTCGTAAATTGACATGCCCTGTGCCCACCACATGGGGGAAGTAGGAAATTGTTGTGGAGCATGACGACTTAGGGGCAGCTTTTTTAAAAAAACAAAAGCTGAAATAGATCAATTACAAGAATCACCAAACGTAATTTGCAGAGAGCATAATTCTGTGAAAAAGCAAGACCCAAGCATTTAAAATGATTATACTGACAAGCCAGGAGTCAAGTCTGAGGCAGTCATCCCTTCCTTCTCAGTAGTACCTCATACTTGCAGCCCAATGACCTTCAGGTTTCAGCCACTCTGTAGTTTAGCCAAATTATAATGGATGGACATTAAGTTCAGTAGGTCTTGCTTTGGCCAACACCCACAGTCTTCTTCCTGCTGTACTATATTTGGGCCTGACTTTTGCCAGGACCCTTTATTTTGACATATTGAGGTTCAGTAATTCCTTCGCAGCTAAGAGTCAATGTACCACAAGTTTCCTCCTCTGTAGTTACTGCTTTCTGTCAGCTGGTCAGAGAGCAGAATCTTAGACTGGGGTCAGGCCACCAGCAGTTGGCAAGGGATTGGATTTGTTAGTTTAGCCAGGAAGAACAGAAGCTGGACAGAGGAACTGGAGATCAAGGGCGACAGTTGTGGGAAGACTTGTGATTGGAAGCTAGGCAGGTGGAGGTTGCAAGGTCATAAGAAGGTGGCAACATTCTATAAATGATTAGAGGTTGTGGGGAAGATCACAAGCTGGGGAACTGACTGCTAGGAAGTGGGACACTGAAAAAAAAACTGGGTGGATGACGACAAACTGCGACAGAGATCTAAGCCTAATTTGGTGATTGGAGAGAGTGTGGTAGCAGCTGTCCATAATCTTGACATTTGATGATGGAGACAGGAAGGATCACTCCTGCATCTCTCCACTCCACAGTGCATTTGATCACGTTCAGATTTTTTAAAAAAACTCATATACTAAAAGCATTGGCCTTCAGTGAAACAATCTCATTGTCCCACCACAACTAGCATTTGGCCTTAAACTTGCTTAAGCTGAAATGCATCATGCATTCTTCTAATCCTGGGATTTCAAACATTTCTCTTTCCAATAGTAGATGACATTTCCAGCAGGCAATGGGCACACTTGCTTCCTTATCAGCACCAAAATGACAACTTATTAGCAACTGAATTAAATAGGCTCTGGACAGATCCACTGAAAGTGTAGAGATTTAAAAATCTTCTGGAACGTTGGATATCCCACAGAAAGTAGATAAATGAGTCGGATAACGCCCTATTTAGATTAGATTAGATTACTTACAGTGTGGAAACAGGCCCTTTGGCCCAACAAGTCCACACCGCCCCGCCGAAGCGCAACCCACCCATACCCCTAACCTAACACTACGGGCAATTTAGCATGGCCAATTCACCTGACGTGCACATCTTTGGACTGTGGGAGGAAACCGGAGCACCCGGAGGAAACCCACGCAGACACGGGGAGAATGTGCAAACTCCACACAGTTAGTCGCCTGAGGCGGGAATTGAACCTGGATCTCTGGCGCTGTGAGGCAACAGTGCTAACCACTGTGCCACCGTGCCGCCCACTAAGTTGTTGTGGGCGGCACGGTGGCATTTAGTTGTGACTTCAGACGCATTGGTCACATGTATTTGGACATTTTCTTCAGTCACAAGGCCACCTCCGTCTTTCAGAATGAGCTCCCTTTGTCAATGCACACTTTCTTAATGCTATTATCGATTGTTGTGTCCTCCTGTCAAAACACGATTTTGTACCTGTGTACTGAGCAAAACCTCTTCATCTGTTGCAGTGAATTTCTATAGCACTCTTTCTCATACTTTTGTATGAAAGATGAGTTTTTTTTTATTCCCCTCAGTTCAATTTTAACTGTCCCAATCAAACAAACTTTTGTTGCTGTTTATTTAGCTTATTTCTCACAGGTCAAATCTCTTGTATCTTGAGTTTTAGCAGTGTTGTTATCATTTCCATCAGCTTGGATGTGAATTTGGCTGATCACGTGTGTATGTGTACGTGGATCATTTGAACAGTTTCAAATGGGTTGAAAATTTCTCAGATGTACTTTTACCAGGAACACACCGTATCGTGGGTCAGTGTGGCATGAATTGTATTTCTCTATTCTATTTTAGTTTTGAAAAGATCTGCAAGTTTATTCGTGTTGATATTTTATCCCCAGCAGATTTGTTGTTTTGGACAACATTATACTTGTAAGAAATGGACTCGTGCAGACCATGTCATCACATCCTCGTAATGCTTCAAAACACTTCACAGCTAAATCAATTACCTTTTAATGACAGCTGCTACTGTTATGTAAGCCAATTCGAACACAATTCCCCAAATGAAGTGACCAGTTAGTGCGCTTGTCAAAGAGGATACATCGTCCACTGAGTAGTCCCAATGGAATCTTTCTGAACCCCAACCAAAAACATGGGGTCTTGTTTTGACATATCACCCAGAACATTTTTCAGAGCCACTGCAGTGTTGAGCGGGCAAAGAATAAATAGTCTCAGAGCAAACTTCACACATCCCTTCCGAGGTCACTGATAAAACTGCTGAGGGGGAAGGCCACTGAGCTGACACTTTTACTGCAGTGTAATAACAATCAGCTTTTGCAGCACTCAAAAAGGGATTTCACAAGATAAGTGTTCAAAGCTATGAATGAGGAAGCTGATTTATACCTGACAAGCGTGGATGCAGAATTATGACAATGACAGTGTTCAGTCTGCACTCTACGCTTAGGCCACATTCAACCTTCATCAATTTGTGGACACCATTACTTCGACAGATTAACAACTCCAGAACCGTTGCTGCTAAATAGAGCAATGGCTGAGGAATTTGAAGATGTTTTGTCAACGTGGCAAGACAACATTTATTGCCCACACCTTTTCCCCTTGAAGTCGTGGTGGAGGAGAGCCACTTTCTTGAATTGCTGTAGTCACATGGTCTAAGAATAATCACAGTGTTTGACAGCAGAAGTTTCACGTCCTGGTCCAGCAAAAGAAGAACAAATGGCAATATAGTTCCAAGTCAAGACAGTGCATGACTTATGCAGGAACACCACCACCGCAACTTCCTCCCTCTTTGCTGCTGTCATCTTTCTAGATGTTGCAAGTTCAGAATGTGCACATGAAGAAACCTGGTTAAGTTGCTTTAATGCATGTTGTAAATGGCACATATCGCAGCTACATTGAAGCAGATGGTAGTGTGATTCAGTGTTTGTGATGATAGGGTGCTAGTCAAGCTGGTTTCTTTGTCCCTGACTGGGCTAGGCTTCCACAACTTGATTCCAAAAGGCTCCTTTCCAGACAAATTTAGGTTATTCCATCATCCTCCTGACTTATGTCTTGTAAATGGTGGAAGGGCTATGGAATTGTTGACATTGGGGCTTTAGTTATTTCCTGTGATAATAGTTTGTTCATACATACAACTTTCTTCACAATTTTGGTCAACGTGTTAATTATTTGGTATAATTCAGTCCATTAAAATCAACAGATGAATGGATTGTGTCAGTATTTGGACACCGACTTTCACAGAGCAACTTGAAGCCTTCAGTTATTAACAACAGTAACGCAGATTGCACAAATATTGTGTACAGTTTCATATTTTTTGAAAAATAGGATGTGTAAGATGTAGCCCAAGTTTGACAAATCCATGAAGGCATAAGAAGAACAACTTGTTTTTTGTGTACTACTTTTCAACATTGCATCTTTCCAGTGCATTTTGCAATGTTAAGGTGGTGTCAAGGCAGCTGACCCAATGCCTACAAGACGATGGGATGTGAACTAGTGGCTCAGGAGAAGGAGGGTGAGACAAGAGAATGAGTTGGGGGTGGTGAGAGTGACTCCAGAGCTTAGGACCCAGGCAGCTGGGAACAAGGCCGACAATAGTGGTATGATTAAAAAGGACATTGAGCAAGATATGCAAGCACAAATGACCTCTGCAGGACTGAGGGAACAAGTGTGTGAAAGGACACTGAAGGGGGTCAGCAAGTCAGAAGGTAGAGTTGCTGATATGGAATGCTTTGTCACAGTTTGAGACAGAAATAGAATCATGCACAATACGAGCAAGTTGTCCAACTCCGTGACTTGTTCCGCTTTCACCCCATACCCTCCAATCCCTTCAGTGTTCAACTCGTTCTTGAAAAGTGTGTTTTGGCTTCAGCCACTTTTTATGGTGCAGAATTCCACATTCATTGCACTTTTCAGAGGGAAAACAGAGATAAAGTGCTACAGGGAGAGAACAAGGGCAACGGGATTTGCTTTCAGCGCTGCTGTTACTGAGAACCAGTCCGTGGATATGGGACTGAATGGTCTGCTTCTGTGCTGGAAATATTTCAAGTTCCATGATTCCGAGTGCATTAGGTCAATATACACACACACACACACACACACACACACACACACAAAGACAAACAAGGCTACAGGGATTCCTCCTGCACACAGCCTCTTGATGCAAGCTATACAGACTGGAAGTCAAATCATGTATAGCAAGCGTAAAGCAAAGAAACAAAATATTGGTGTCATTTGAGTCAGAGAACCACCTCACTCAGCATCCCATATCAGAATGTAGATAGCATGCCAGTAGATCATTAATCCTCCCTCCCAAAAATAAATCTGTCCAAAGTTACTCGTGCGTGGATTCCATTTCAAATTTTCTCATTAGTTTCTTTTTACAGATTAAATACTGATGTTCACAACTGACTGCACAGAGCCGTGGCTGATGGATGTAATCAGGATGTAATGGAATTTGCTGCTGTTACTTTAGGTCTGTCCAATTTCAGGCACACAATCAAATCCTTCCCCTTTGCCCTGTCCACAAACCAGGAATTGAGGGCAACAAGACAAAAAAATCTATCCTTGTGTAAACTTTATAAAACCAGCATTCACGAATGCTGTGGTAAAGCTCCAGAGAGGTTGTATTTACTATTTTTCCTGAATTGTTCACTTGTACATTCATATACAATTGCGACTGAGAATAAGCTATGATAATTAGCCAGCAGCTCATTAGTGGACAGAAGCATACTGTATCAAGCGTCACTACAGTTGTGACAGGGAACAGCAACATCACTGTTCTGAAGCAGTCATCTTATCTGCTGTCATTGCATCCTGGTTAATATACAAATGCATTTTGTTGGCTCTTGCTGTCCATGTCATAGAATTAGAATTGCTCCAGTGCAGAAGGGGACCATTCGGTCCATTAGTCGGCACCAACCTTTCTAAAGCCACCCACCACACTATCCTTTGTCTACAACTGTGCATTTTCCTTGGCTAATCCACCTAGCCAGCTCATGCCCTGGACACTAGGGGCAAGTTAGCATGGCCAGTCAAGCTCACCAGCACGTTTTTGGACTGTGGGAGGAAAATGGTGCACCCAGAGGGGACACATGCAGACACACAATGTCTGTGTGGAGTTTGCACAGTCATCCCATGATGGAATCGCATCCAAGTCCCTGGTGCTGTGGGGCCGTTCATCTCAGTTGAGTTTTATTTTCCAAGTTAACTTCATTTGTTTCTTTTGAGGCCCCACGGAGAAGGGCGTTCACAGTGCAGGCAAATGCAAAAAAACTTTTGTAACCTTGCTTATAGACCGTAAACAGTGTAATCGAAGCACTTATAAAAGGGAGGATCCCTCAACCAGCCACCAATAAAGCCTGCTTAATATACCATTTTTACCCTTTGTCCCTTAAACCAACATGCAGCAAGAGGCTGCATGATAATTAAGTCCATCCAAGTGGGCTCATTGAGCATCTTGACTGAATGCATCTCACTTGTGTGCACTATTAACAGCTTAAGCTGCACTGTTAATTTGCCTCAGTCTTCCATTCAACTATCTGTCTGCAGATGTATACCATTCATTAATCTTCTACTATATAGTTGAGTGTGGAAACTGAGCCAAGGCTGACTGAGAATGAGACAAAATGTTGTCACTGTTTTAGTTTTCTCAATGCAATTCTATGTGAATATTAACTTTTGTATATACTCAACTCACAACAACCTGGTCATTTCATTTCCTTGGTCTTTATAAGAGCTTGCTCACATGAATAATGGCTATGGTTGATGTATTGGCCACTGCAACTGTTCGGTCAGGTGCTTTGGAACATCCTGAGATTTTGAATAATAAATACAAATTTCTATGATTCATTCAATCAGTCTAGACTAGATTTGAAAACTGGTCCCAAGAGTTGAAGGACTTGAGGCATTGGTTTAGACATGTGAAATCAAAAGGTAGGTGTTTAAGCTTAATTAGGACAGCTTAGTCATAATAAATTCTTGTGGTCAACCTGAAGTCTCTAAGCAGGATCTTTGAATTTCTTTTTTCTCCTTTCAGTTTATCTTGAGCTATTTACTGAATGTTGAGTCAACGCTGTTGAGATGAGAGTTGTTACCTTTCCAAGTAAGGATGTTTGCATTAACAGAAGGAAAAATTGGTTAGTAGTATTTTAGTTCAGTTTACACTGAGCAACAAAATGAAATTCTCATTCCATATTATCAATGTGAAGTGACTATGTTGAATGTGCCTGTGATCAGTGCATTTTGTGTGTGTGACTGTGCAAAAGCATGATGATGTTGTTGAGATGAACCCCCAAGTCACAAAGCAACGATTTATAACTTGTGTAATATAATTGACAGAATACAATATCCAAAATTGCTTTACACAGAAGTGTCAGGAAGCTAAATGAAACACCAAACTGCAGGACAAGATGTCAGGTCAGGTGACCAAACACTTGGGCAAATAGGTAGGTTTCAAGGAATATCTTAGAGGGAGGGAGGGAGAGAGGGAAGGAGAAGAAAGGAAGGAATTGCAGACATTCGCACAACAGCTGGAGGCACTGCTCACAGTGGAGGAATATTTAAAATTTGGGATGTTTAACAACTGGAGTTTGCAAAGTGCAAACCTCGGAGGTTTGTGGGGCTGAATGAAGTCATATGGTAAGGCCACAGGAAAGTTCCAAAAATGAGGATGAAAATGTTCAAGTCAACTTGTTGTTTGTTGAGGAGTCATTTTAAGTCAACAATCCCTTGCGTGATTGGGCAGCACGAGTTGGTTTCAGTTAAGGTATGGCACAAGAGTTCTGGGTGGCCTTTTGTTTGGTGAGAAATCAATCCGGCAGACTGTGGGCGGCACGGTGGCACAGTGGTTAGCACTGCTGCCTCACAGCAGAGACCTGGGTTCAATTCCCGCCTCAGGCAATTGTCTGTGTGGAGTTTGCACGTTCTCCCTGTGTCTGCGTGGTTTTCCTCTGGGTGCTCCGGTTTCCTCCCACAGTCCAAAAATGTGCAGGTCAGGTGAATTGGCTAAGTTACATTGCCCGTAGTGTTAGATGAAGAGGTAAAATGTAAGACAATGGGTCTGGGTGGGTTGCGGGTCGGTGTGGACTTGTTGGGCCGAAGGGCCAGTTTCCACACTAAGTAATCTAATCTAATCAGTGTGGAATGTGCTGGAGCAGTCAAGTCCAGAGATAATTTGTGTTAATTTCACAAAAGCAGGAGACCTTTGCTTTTGCCAATACTTATGTTCTTGCTTGTAACATAAACTAAGACCAGAGTCACGGATTTTAAAAGATTAAATAGATGTTCATTACAGCAGATGTCACAAAACTGTTCCTTTTCTCAAGGATACGGTGTCCTTGTTTTGTTTTCCCCAGAAAGGTCGTAAACAGGCCAGGCTCCGATTAAACTAGTTTGGTTCAGAGATGAAAGGGTGTTGAGAGGCCTTTTTGTTCATATGTAAGAGAATGAGATTTCAGGCCAACATGGTCATGCTTTAGAAGTGACCTGTATAATGAAAGGGGAGTGGTCAACTCTAGCTGAGCGGTTCACTCCTGAACTAGTTGGGAGTTTAGCAGTGAGCTGCATGGAAACAAACAAACTAAGTCTCTCTTCTTCTGCTCTTCTAACTTCAAACTATAAACATTTGTTCCGGTTTTTTTTTAAACTGTTTTTTGAGAAGTTTGCTTATTGAGACTGTGGTATGTATTTGGAACAGCATAACGAAGTCTAGTTTGGATAGACTGAGTTCTGTCGGGGTTCTTCATTCAGTTTTTGTGTTCCATTAAGTAATTTTGTGAATAAAGTTTTTGTCGGTTTTAAAATTGTAGTCAACCTCGCTAACTTACTCTGGGGTAATTTTCACTATACACTTACTGAAACAAATTGCAAAGTTATGGTCTAGGCTGACTACTTAAGAATGTTTTGAGTGGTATGGCCTAGTCCATAACAGATAGATACAACAATTATTATGTTAACAGGTCCACTCGTGTCTGGGATAGCATTTAGTGATTTGCAAACAAAGAGAAACATGCTTTTGTCAGCATGAGATGCTTCAGTTAAGACGGAGCCTGAGCCCTCCTTAAATCTTATGCTATGGACTCGGCTAGTACAGTTGAAACAAGAAGCAGGCAGCCCAGACCATAAAACTTTGCAATTTGCTTTGGTAAGGGAACAGTGAAAATTACCTGGAATAAGTTAGAACGGTTGACTACCCAGTTTTAAAGCAGAAAAAAGTATTCACAAAATTACACAATGAAACAAAGAACAGAATAAAGAGTACCCACAGAACTCAGTCTATCCAAACTAGACTTCATTATGCTGTTCTGAATATACACAATGGTCCCAATAAGCAAACCTCCTCAGAAGAAAAGTTTAAAAAAGGAACAGATGCTTACAGGTTGAAGTTAGAAGGGCAAAGAGAGAGACAGCCTGTTCAGACAGTCCACTGCTGAACTCCCAACTAGTTCTGGACTGAGCTGCTCAGCTAGAGTGCTGACCACTCCTCTTTCATTATACAGGTCACTTCTAAAACATGGCCACTTCAACCTGAAGTCTCCAAACTGTAATCTCTGGAACAAACTAGTCTAATTGAAACAGAGTGCTTTATTACCCCTCTGAAAAAAAAAACAAGGACACAGTATCCTTGAAAAAACGAACAGCTTTTTAGAAAAAAGGGACCAGCTTTGTGACACCCAGATCATACGCAGTGTCACAAGGATGATGCTGCCATGAACTGGTCTGTTCAAGGTGCACCGACTTAATAACTGAGATGTAACATTACAGGAATCAATGTCTTAAATATGATTCCGAGCCTCATGAGCTGTCAAGGGCAGTCTCCAGTCCTGAGTAGATGGTGACTTGCAACCTTCATAAGAGTGTCTGGTCAGACGGTCAGTGAGCTCAAGTGCAATGTCAGACTGACAGGTGGACTGGTAGAGCCTGATCCAAGGAAAGGAATGGAGTTGTACTCCAACTAAAGCTTCAGTCTTCCCAGTGTTGAATGGGAGGAAGTTTCTGCTCATTCAGTACTGGATGTTAACAGTTAACTGGATGTTCCGCAAATGGAAAACTTACAAGAGCGAGTGGTGAGTTCATGTAACAAATGCTGTTGTTTTCCATCATATCACAGAGGAGCAGGTAAAGGAGAAATAGATCCTTGGGGAAGACAAGAGGGTAATAGTGAGCTAACAGAGACCATTGCTAGTGGTGCTCTGGCTACTGTCAGGTAAATATGACCTGAATTGTTAGAGAGCAGTTGCATGCAGCTGGACAACATAGAAGAGTACTTTTGAGGAGGATGTTGTGGTCCAATGTCTCAAAAGCCACAGACGGATTGTGAAGCTTCAGTAGAAGAACTTTTGACGTGGTTACAAAAGGTATATAATTCATGACTTTGACAAGTACCTTTTTTAAACTCTGTAGTAGAGGTGAAACCTAAGTTCTCTGGGCAAGGTGGGTATCGATGTTGGAGGAAAAAGAGTGTCAAGGAGTTGAGGGAAAACCAAAGTCAGGTGGGATGATGGATTGCATGGGGAGGGGATCAAAGGTTTTTTTTCCCTGAAGAAAAAGGTAAGGGATGATAATTTTAATGGAAAGGAGTCAACACAAAGAAAGAATGGTGAACAATATTGCCTGGTCAGTAGCTGAATTGGGTATGGGTTAGTGATCTTGTGGACAGGATGAGTTTAGAGGGGATATCGAGGCAAAATAGAGAAGGAAGGATGACAAGTTGATGGCTGTGGAATTAGGAGAGAGTCAGAGCAATCACTCTGACTTCAGAAACATACGTCCTGGTGAAATGGCAGTGCAAGGTTTTTGTTTTAATGAGAAAATAGAAATAGAAGCCAAACACTTCACTTGCAGACAACAATGTTGGAACAATTCTTTCTGACTTTGAAATAACTTAATTGCAACTGAAAGAGACATAATTAGTGCAGCACATTCATTGCAGGGCATCTTGTTCATTTCGAGAAGTTATCCCCTTACAGCCTGGGGATCATGAGGAATGTCAATACGACTGACCATCTCCACAAGGAATGATTGCAGTGGCATCTGCAGCTATGAAAGAATGTGAATTCGAAATCCTGTCATTACATGGTCACAGCACACCTACGAAGTTCCACAGAACAGGTGGTATCTCGGGAAACGTCAACCTTGTGGGCCATGGCATTATTAACCCCACCCCCAGTTCTCTAACTGGGAAACTGAGAGCAGTCATTTCTCAGTTTCATAAGATCACTAACTTCGTCGATTTATATTATGGATTAATTTGCCAACTACATGTTTTATGAATGAACCAAGGCTCCTATTTACATATTGGCTCCTTGTGTGTGCAGCAGGTGTTTAGAAGGCCTATGGGAGTCTTGAGCGCCACATCAGCTTAATACACTAATAAGTTTAAACATTTAAATACTCATTTCCATCCCTTATCTTAAACTGTCTATATTTCTTCACCGACAACTGACTACTTTACCTTGTCCTAAATGAATAATGAAATGCACTCTATCTTGCATGTTAAATGACTACGGCAACTTTTTTTTTTAAAAAAAGCGAAACCTCCACTCCGCTCAGTTCAGTCCCAGTGGTGATTATGCAGTAACAAATGGAATATTTTAACACTTGACACAATCGTGTTTATCTTGGTGTAAAACTGATTTATATTACATCTCTATAAAGCTGTCAAATGCTTGTACAATTTTAATATCAGACCCAGCCTACTTGTTTCAATGAAATTCATGTTATGCAAATGGGGTCTTAATGGTGTGAAAGACAGCATTTCCTTGAGCAGCAGCTCAAATTCTTATGTGGGCCAGTTTTCATAAGGGCGGGACATATCTAAATGCTAACAGGATCCTCTGGAATCAGTGTTCATCTGGGAGGGTGAGACGGCTGGGGGTTGAGTGCAAGGTGCATTGCAAATGTGATCTTGCCAACTACTTGGAAGCAACATGGTACCTCATACAATTAAGCTTACTATTCAGTCTTTCCACTGCCCTAGTGCTGTGGCAGGAGTGAGTGCTGTGACCATGCTACCCTGCAACAACAACTCATGAAGGTGACCTTACCAATCCACAACCCCATGGCAAGCAGACTCATGGGAACTCCACCAGCTGCAAGCACTCCTCCACCAAACACACCATGGTATATGACTGTTTGTTCACTGTCATTTTGTCAAAGTCCTGAAACTCCTCCCCAACACCAAAGACTGCAACAGATTAAGGGGGCAATTCACAATTATGTTCTCAGACAAGGACGAGCATTCAATGCTGAACTTGTCACAATCAGGTTTTGGATTAGTGGTGCTGGAAGAGCACAGCAGTTCAGGCAGCATCCAAGTAGCTCCGAAATCGACGTTTCGGACAAAAGCCCTTCATCAGGAACAATATCAGGTTTGTCAAACTTGTAATTGAAATTGACAGTCTCCAGGGAAAGGGGTGGACTAGAATAGGGAGAGAATGGGGTACTAGGAATCTTTTTTGGGGCCTCTATTGCTCGATGATGTGAATCGAACAGTCAGGGAAGAGGCAGTCCATTGTAAGACATAAAATGACATGCAAAAGATCCTAATTGGCAATACACATGCCCCAGAGCTTCCATCAAATGAGACTGTCCCAGGAACAATGCTTGCAGAGGGGGGATGGATGATAATCTGTTGCCTCCATTTTTAACCTGCCATTGCCCTTATCTCCACTGGACACGCTGTGTTAAAATCCCTTCCACCACCATTATTGTCACTGCATATACTGAGTGTTTTTTCCTGATTAACATTCAGTAGGTGAGATTTTCTTTTAATATCTTACTTGAGGGATCATAAATTTATAAAAGCTGCTTCAGTAGGTATCAGCCAACAAATGCTGAGCAGCATCTCCATGGTCTGCAAGGAAATGTCATCAAAGAACCTCCCAAGACCCCAGCAATTAGCAATGACAGAACCTCATCAAGATATTGTCAGTAGCTTCAGCTGAAAATACCAATTAACAAGAGCGATCTCTTGGGCAGGCTGGTATTATTATAAGCTTCAATACCCAGTCAGGTTTTGGCATTCATGTTGTTTCATGTTTAGCATTTGTGTCAGCTGCATAAATTTCCTACTGCAACAGAGGACGATTTCACTCAAGCAATGGCAAGGATCTGAAGTTGTTTATACCACACTTCACTCCAAGGCTTCTCTGGGGATCAGGTATGTAAAATTCTGTTTTTGGAAACTCAAATTAAATGGCACAGCTGTTGGCGAAGAAGAAAATTACTGAACTTCAAGAACCGTAAAATAAATACTTGGAAGCATGACTACAAACCAATCTTAAAAATAAAGCCACATCGGATGGTGCATATAAATGGGGATGCACTGAAATGCTTACTTGACTGTACAGCACGTGTTACCTTCTGAAAAGTTATTAGTTATTGGAGGAATTGTGAGCCTCTTGCTAGGACACATTCTGACAGGACATGATGTTAGGCTGAAGGCAGGATGATGACAGTGTCTCCAGATGTGATTTCAAGATGTTTCACAGTGTTAAGTTTTCAAATATATTTCAAGCAGAATCATTGAGGAGGACTTCTTGTATTTAATTCACTCATGAGATGCAAGTACTGGCAAGGGTAGTATGTATTGCCCATTGCTCTTGTGAGCCTAGCTGATGTTGGAGAAGGTGGTGGTGATTGTCTATGAACTATTGCTGCCTTTGTGGTGGACGTGCTCTCAGTATTGCCGGGAGATAGTTTCAGGATTCTGACCCAACATTCCAATTTGCAGGCTGTCAACATCCCTCAAGGCAGAAGCATTTGTCGGCTTGGAACATGTCAAAAAAAAAGCATGGGTATGGGGTGTGGTATGTCTTGTAATTGGTACGTATTTCAGCCATGGTATACCACTGATAGAAAAGGGAGGGTGAACAAACAGCTATTGTGGTTCATAGATAAGAATGGCTTGAAGCACTTGCAGGATCAGTTTCAGGAGTAGGTTTAAAAGAAGGACCTGCAGCCCAGTAATCTCAAACATATGCCCTCATTTACTGATCCCTCGGTAAAGGGGAAAAGGTTTCCTTGCATCTTCCCTATTCATGGCCCTCAATTTTATGCATCTCATTCTCTGCACCCCAAGACTGCTTTGGTCCAAAGGAATTTAACCCCGTCTATCCAATCTTCCTGTGATGAAAACTCTCCTACCCAGACATTCTGTAATATCTCATATGACACAAGCTTCACAATTAACAACGGCAGATCAGGAGCATGAGTGCTTGGTTTGAGGGATGGTGCAGAAGGGAGTTTAGATTTCTGGAACATTGAGATCACTTCTCAGAAAGCAGGGCTGCACCTGAGCAGAAATGAAACTTAGCTCCCGGTAGTGTGAACAGATGTTGTCGTGGGGTGGAGTTGAACTTTTAAGGCAGGGAGGTGGATTGATTAGTGGGTCCAGTTTTGGAACTATCGAGTGTAAAAAGGGAACATGGAGAACAAGGGAAGGCTCGATTGTTGACAATGAACAAAGAAATTGTCGCCTGCCAATAGGCAAGAGAGATAAATGCACAGCTAAGTTACATGTATGTCAATGCACAGAATACAGTGAATAATATTAGGGAACTGGAAGCACAAATTGCGTTGGGGGATATGACAGTTGTATTGACAGAAACATGGCTCCAACCAGTACAGGATTGGATCCTTAACATTCCACATTTTCAAGGTTTCTTTTAGAAATAAGGTGGGTAAGAAGAGAGGACATGCAGCAGTCTTGGTCAAAGATAGCATCATAGGTTAGCACTGCTGCCTCACAGCGCCAGAGACCCGAGTTCAATTCCCGCCTCAGGCGATTCTCTGTGTGGAGTTTGCACATTCTCCCCGTGTCTGCGTGGGTTTCCTCCGGGTGCTCCGGTTTCCTCCCACACTCCAAAAGATGTGCAGGTCAGGTGAATTGGCCATGCTAAATTGCCCGTAGTATTAGGTAAGGGGTAGATGTAGGGGTATGGGTGGGTTGCGCTTCGGCGGGGCGGTGTGGACTTGTTGGGCCGAAGGGCCTGTTTCCACACTGTAGTAATCTAATCTAAGCTCTTACTATGCAGTCCCTCAATTCGTACATATATGGTTGGAGGTGACAAACAGGAAGGGAACGGTGTCCTCTTCAGCTATTTATTGTAGAGCTCCAAACAGTGGAAAGGAAGTAAAAGATAGCATTTGAAGGTGTATAATGGAAATCTGTCAGACAAATAAGGTTGTAGTCGTTGGTCATATCAATTACCATCGGGTAGACTGGGGGAAAAAAAGAGTGTTGGGCGCACAAGGGGAGAAATTCCGGAGTGTGTTCAGGAGAGCTTTCTGTAACAGTACACTTCTACTCCTCCCAGGGAGGAAGCTGTGCTGGATCTGGACCTGACACGAGGAAAATGAGGCAGACCAAACTGAAGAATGTCAGAGTGCAGGATCATTTGGAAAATACTGATCATAATGCAATTAACTTCAACATAAAGTTAGAAAAGGATGAAAGCCAGTCAAGAATTAAGATTCCACGCTAGAAAAAAAAAGGCAGACTTTAGGGGTGTCAGAATTGTACTTGAGCAATTTGATTATAAACACATTTTGGTGGATAAAACAGTGCGTGAAAAAAACAAAGAGAAACTTTCAAAACAGAAATGAACGGGATGCAAGATCGATACATACGCTTGAGAAATAAACCGTATCCAAAGCTAGAGTATCCTGAATACATAAGGATGTTTGAGATAATAAGGAAGAGAAAAAGGAGGCATACAACGCATTACCTAATTTCTGGTGTGATGATTATTCTGTTGACTGTCCTAAATTCAAGAGAGAGACTAAAGGCTAGAACAAGGAAGACTAAGAGGAAACATGATGAAAGGATGGCAAACTGCATTGAGACAAAGAGTGCAATATTTTTCAAACATCTTAGTGCTAAAAAATTAGCAAAGGATAGAGTGGGACCTTTGAGGAACAAGCATGGTCAGCTGCTTACTGAAACAAGGTATGACAGTCACTGAGTACTTCACTTGTGTCGTTACCACAAAAAATGACAATGGACCAATTGAAAAATCTGGGTATTCAGCAACAGAGCACGTTATTAAGAGATTGTCAAAGTGGAGGTGCTAAAATGGCTGGTCACATTTCACACAGAGAAGACACCAGACCTGGATGGGATGCATCTCAGATTGCTGAGATAGTTCAGAGAGAAAATCCGGGAGCCCTTGACAGAAATTTTCAAAGCCCCTCTGAACACAGGATTAGTCCCTGCCGACTCCAGAATTGCAAATGTGATACTGTTCTTGAAAGAATGGGGCAGAGGATAACCTGGGAAACTACAGACCTGTCACCTTGACATCAATAGTGCAAAAACCGATGGAGACCATAAAATGAGACAAGATAAAGATGCAGTGAGACAACAATAAGCTAATACAAGAGTCAACAAGGCTGTGTCAAGGGTAGGTCATGTCTGACAAATGTTATTTCTTAGAGGGTCGTGCTGTGGATGTTGGTGTTTGGACTTTTAGAAAGCACCTTTTAAATGTTTTGGACTGGTGGTGCTTAATTCTTAAATTAAAAGTGAGCTAAAAATAGGAAACAGAGGTAGGAGGATGCTGCTCCTTCAATAAGGTTAAGTTGTCCTTGTTTCTTTCAGAGCGGTGAGCCGCAGCTTCTGGGTTATCTGGTTTGGCTCGGTTTTGGGGGCCAATTTGATGACAGTTAGCAGCTACTGCCTCAGGCAGTAAGCTTTCAAGTTAAAAAAACAACTTGTACAATGAAAGGGGAGTGACCAGTTCTCAGATGTCAGCGTTTCTCTGGCGTGGTTTGGTTTTAGCAAGTATCAGTTTTTGATGCTACAGGTCAAAGAAACTGCTACATGGACAAATGCGTTCCATGCTGAATCTCTGCCATTTCTCTCTCCAGTAAGATCCTGTGTTTGATTTTACCTTTTTTGCCAAGGGGTGTTTATGGGGGTTATTGCAGGAATGCAGAACAGCATCATTAAGTTGGGATAGTCTTTTGGGTTTTTGGTTTGGTCAAGTTACTCTATATTTTGTCTGCTTTTCTGTGTGTTTCATTCAGAAACAAAGCAGAAATGGTGTAAAAACTCAGCAGGTCCTGCATGGACAAATTGGACTGAAAAGGTCTGTTTCTGTGCTCTACAACTGTATGCACAATTGTCAAGATGTAAACAATAGGAAATTTAAAACCAAATTTCAAGAAGATGATGTCTCACTTTCGATTTTACCCTCGGTTGACTCAAAGTCTGCATAAGGCTTATGATTTAATTTTACCACGACATTTTTGTTGCAAAGTGCATTATTATGAGGTATCATTGAAATTAATTAAACATTTATTAGATTCCATTTCATGTTTACAGAACCTTGAAGATTTATTCAATACATTTCGTGCATTTTCATTATTTAAAAGGGTAGATTTATGCAATCATGCTTGCAAGTGTGGACATTTGTAAATGTCAGATTTACATTTATTTTTTAATAAAAAGAACATCTTATTTATTGTGCATTCTTGGGTGCGAGTAGCAAAGGTAGAACATGTGCAAGGCAGCACTTTTCAGGGAATGCTTAATGAACTCTGGTTTTTACAGCAAGCTTTATTTTCGTGATAAAACCACTGCAATCACTGATCTACACATGGAAATCTCAACCAATACAGGTACATTCATGGTTATCGACAGTTGTTGACAAACTCACATTGGAGCCTTTAAAGATATTATGATGCAACCATGGAACCCAACTGGTTTTGACGCAGGGACTATGGCAGATATTGCTAGATGCACTCAAACCCCTGTGAATATTGATTGAAACACGCATCAGTCACAAATTCAGTAAATTATGTCCTTGTTGAGGCTGTCATACTGCAGCTTTTTTTGCCATGAGAAAATTTGTTGTCAAATTGCAACTAAAATTGTCTGAAGCGAAGCAATCAACTAAGTTAATGTATTGGTGATTTAGGGGCTATTCTATCAGACTTCCATTGCATTTCTTTAGTTGACAGAACAATGCCATTCAAGTCAGTGTCTCAAGAATAGCATTGAATTTCCTGTACTCACTTCATGCATTGATTTGTGTTTAGCCAACATAAATTAAATTTGCATTTCACTTTGTTTGTTCACAGAAGCCGAATGTTATTTTAGGGCTCAATGAGAAGTAGACATTGGAACTTAGAACAGGTGACATAGCCATTGCTCAAGAATCAAAGACTCGACCCTATATACCTGCCATCGTGTTCAATGCACGATAATGTGATAATGGAGATGTTTACAATACAATGATGGAAGTTTCGATGAATCACAGCAGTTAGTCAATAATAGACAAGATTTAAGACAAGGAAATCTGCACATTTCCAGATGTAAAGATCTGACAGCAGAATGACTGCTGAAGGGCTGATGAAGGGCTTATGCCCAAAACATTGATTCCCCTGCTCCTTGGATGCTGCCTGACCTGCTGGGCTTTTCCAACACCACACTTTTCGACTCTGATCTCAAGCATCAGCAGTCCTGTCTTTCTCCTAACAGACTGACTGCTGACTAGGGTTCATTAATCCTAAGTCATCGCAAGTCTTGGAGGAAAGTTAAAAGTTGTCTTGTTGCACACATCATTTAATGCATCCGCTGCACCCGATGTGGCCTCCTCTACATTGGGGAGACAGGCCGCCTACTTGTGGAACGTTTCAGAGAACACCTCTGACACACCCGCACCAACCAACCCAACCGCGCCGTGGCTGAACACTAACTCCCCCTCCCACTCCGCCAAGCACATGCAGGTCCTTGGCCTCCTCCATTGCCAGACCATGGCAACACGACACCTGGAGGAACAGCACTTCATCTTCCGCCTAGAAGCCTTCCAACCACAAGGGATGAATGCAGATTTCTCCAGCTTCATTTCCCCTCCCCCACCTTATCTGTCCCAACCTTCGGACTCAGCACCGCCTTCTTGACCTGCAATCTTCTTCACGACCTCTCCGCCCCCACCCCTTCTCCGGCCTATCATACTCACCTTAACCTCCTTCCAACTATTGCATTCTCAACGCCCCCTCCCCCAAGTCCTTCTTCCCTACTTTTTATCTTAGCCTGCTTGGCACACCCTCCTCATTCCTGAAGAAGGGGGCTTATGCCTGAAAGGTCCATTCTCCTGCTCCTTGGATGCTGCCTGACCTGCTGCGCTTTTCCAGCATCACATTTTTCAGCTCAGTTAAGTATCTGTTCCTTTCCCGCAGTAATCTGAATGGAGACCAGTAACCTTATTTCTATTTTAATTCCTAGTTTATAACAAAAACGTGTGCCACAAGATTGTAATCTTCCAAAAGTTGTGCTGTGAATAGAGGTATGAGTATTGTGAATTTAATACTGTGTATTGTACAGACAAGAGTTTTAGGACATAAACCTGAGCAGACCACCTCTGTCCTACTATTTCATATCCTCAAGAGTTCCCAAATACTGGTCAGGACATTCAGTTCCTTGTCTTACAACCAAACCATATCATGCCACACAGTTCAGGAACATGCTCTGATTCATCTCCACGTTGTCTTTTACTGTGGTATGATTTTTCTTGGGATTTTTATTCACAGCATCTCTGTGGCCAAAGCTCCAACACTCCTCCATTACCTCATGTTTGTTGACACCCCATGCTTGAAAATGATGTTAGTTTGTTAGTGAAAGCCTGGGCCAAAGAAGCTGATTAATATCAATACCTCAACGAAGGAATTTTCAATTTAACAAGTGGAACGGAACTTTTTTTTTTAAGATTGGTTCTCGATGCCAGACGCAAATGGCTGAGTCGAACAATAAATTTAAGAATCGGTTAGGTGTTCAAAAATACCAGTCCTTTGCCCAAGAAATATCAAAACTCAATCTTTCTTACTTTAGAAATGCTGCACGTTTTTAGCGATGACTGAGACACTTTCTCTATGCATAAGAACTTGCATGGCATTCTAAAGGATGGATATTTTATAATTCATATTTTTAGCTCTTTAGCATTTGAGCATTTTATTGTTAAGATTAGTGTTAAGATATTTTCACAGTTGTAAGTATATTTTAATATTTTAGAATTTCTTCATTTAAATAATTAAGATTTAATTTTAGATCAGCACAATGCAAGATGGTGGGTAATGTTAGGTGTTCATTGTTAAGTTTCACCAGCTACACAGATGTTAATATCAATGGTCTATAAACTTAGCAGATAGTGCTGCCCATTATGTCCTTAACTGCCTGTCCCCCCCAGCTGTAAGATAGCTACATTGAGGCGACGCATACATTGACGAGTGTTAAAATAGTGTAGTAACAGAGTGTATTAAAATAGCCAAATGCCTTATCTAATTAGTGACTTGCATAAATGGATGAATGAGATTCCCCACGATCCACATCTACTATCTTGCAAAACCGTAGCCAAGGGAATGGACTTTGAGACCAAAAAACTGCAGATGCTGAAATCCAAAAGTAGACAAGCAGAGGGCTCGAAGAACACAGCAAGCTGGGCAGCATCATGAAATTAATGTTCAGTGAACAGGCTTGGCAGGATCAGTGAGGAAAGACAACCCTGTTGAGCTTGACTCTAGTCTGGCACTGGGAAGGAGACGTGTACAATGAGTGGGAGACCTTGGCTCTACAGAAATACCACTCCTCTTATCTTTTCTTCATTGAGGTTCAGAGTGAGGATGGTGACGGAAAAGGGCTCTCATTTCTGGTCAGAGGTGGTTGGGCATGACTTCCTCTGGGGACAGTGGAAAGTGGGAAGTTTGACTGGGGCAGTACATTTGTCACATCCTTTATTGCAGGTGTCCTCAGTTAAGCTCAGGGAGGACAGAACCCTCCCGTGGAGCAGAAGGGCAAAAGTGTACTTGATGTTGAATTTCATAACACCTACAGACCAAGAAGGCAGTGCCTTGCAATCCTTTTGACCTTGGAGATTTTAAGCAGGAGGTTTCAGAGAAGTTACCACAGGGATAACTGGCTTGTGGCAGACAATAATTCCTAGCAACACCTTTTTTTATCCTTTGATATCAGCTTTTCCTATCATTGTGAAGCAGAATTCACCAAGCGTTGGATTGTTCACCCACTACTAGGGAATGTGTGCTGGGTTCAGACCGTTGTGCAACAGGTTAGATGTACCCTACTGACAATGTGTTGTTGCAATAGTAATCCTGTTCAGTAGGAGAGGAACCTCAGGTTCAGACATTTATTGTATGTGTTTGCCAAAGGAGTCAATGGTGTGAGGCCTCCAGGTCAGCTTCCCACCTAAACATAATGGGGGGGGGGGGGGGGGGGGGGGGAGGCGGGGAAGCGGGGAGACAGAGTGTCAGAAATGCATTGGAGGTTGGACGTCTTCCAACGCTATGACTTAGCTTGCTATCTTGACACGCTGGTGTCTGTCGAGTGGAGTGTGCGTCGTGCCACCCAATGGTCAGGGCGCATGACATGCGGGAAGCTGAGTGCGGATCTCTGCAAAACTGTGATGGCCCATTCGCCCCTTTTGTCTTCCCTCTCTGCCACCAAGCTTCAATATTCCTGAGTTTGCATGGAATTTCCCACCTTCATTCTGGGAAATTATCACGTTCTGTTTTTGTCACGCTGCTTTTCAGCTCCAACCAAATTGTTTTTTAAAATCATACAGATCAAACCCAAAACAAAAAACGATACTTCCTCCTTAAAATCTACCCCAACAGCAACCTGGGACACCTGGAGATTTAAACAATTTGGTGTTTTACAACTCAGGCATCCCTTGGATCTGGGACCCATTCCAAGAGGCCAAGTTTATCTAGCTGGAGGGGATAACTGATCTCCCACACACACAGAATAACCAGACCACCTATTGTTGACTTTTCCCACCGCCCGTTTTTAACTCTAACCTTATTAAATGAACAAACAGACTACCCTTGTGATTCAGCTGTTTTCACAACTTGTTTACTAATCTTCCATTGTAAGAGCTTCTGAGATCTTACAATTAAAAACATCAATCCCCGTGAAAAGTTATGCTCCCACAATTTAAAATGGCAACAATGCAAATGTGGACACATTGGACAATTGAATGTGAGATTTGGCAAAGATAGCTGGGGCATGAGATACCATGCAATCTCCAGAAATCTAGATGTTCATATATGGCAATGTTATAACTGACCTATTTCAGTCAGAATGGAGACAGAGTTTTTTTAAAATATAAACCTGACCAGGAGAGAACCAGAACCAGGATATTGATGCCCAAGCAATGGAACCATAACTGATTTACCCACTGTAAATGATCAGCAACCAGGTGTCAGAGATAATGTGGAAGCTACTACGTGGAGGTAAAGCAAAGATTTTACCAGTGGTAAGAGTGAACCTGGATGATTGTCTCAGGAGGTTGGTTTTTAAGTATGCAGGCATGAATTGATTGAACAACAGTGGGATAACAAGATGTAAATATCAGCTGCAATTGCTTTGATCATACAATTGTTCATAATCCTTCCTTCCCACGTCTTGGCTGTGTTGGAATAAAACCTAATCACACACAGTCACAGGTGGATATCAAATATCCCTTGGCACGACTTCAAACATGAACAAGAGAACTCTCCCTGGTTTCTGAACCAATCTTCATCCCTCAGCCAACAGCACGAGAAAACAGATTATCTGGTCATTATCACATTACCATTTTATGCTACCTTGCTGTGCTCAAATTGGCTGCTGTGCTTCCAACATCACTAAATTTCAATGAAATTACTACATTGACCTGTAAATCATTGAGTTGGCCAGAGGGCATTTGGGATGTTGCGTAAATGCAAAATTTCTCTTTATTGTTTGTTCTGAACTGTATTTTTTTCAGGAATCCATAGCTGTGTAATATTGATGTAATTCAGTGTCTTGGCTCTTACAGCATAATATTGCAAAGAAACACCAAGTTTACCCAGCCTCCTGAAGGGAAGTTCCAGACCTGACCATCTGGAGTACAAAGGGAATACCATTATTATTTTAAAACTAAAGAAAGGTTAATTTGTAATTTCCATGTGAATATCTTGCCTTTATATTTGTGTCAAAGAACTGGCAAATTGTGTGGTATAAGTTTTGTTCTAGATTGTCTGGACCTTCAGCTGCCGTGCTCATTACAAATCTTTTAAGAGTCAGTTGTAACCTGTTCCTCAAAAGGTATCAATAATTGTTCTCATTCTCAGAATGAAGTTCCTTGGTTATCTTAGTTGTGTTGCGGTCTCCTGTTCCGTCTCAATGTTACTGGACATTATTTCCATCTGATCAGACGAACCAAAACCAAACATATCTTTGCATATCTTTGTTGAGAATGGTCAGAAACCTGGATGTCTATCAATTGTCCCTTGCAGAATTTGTCTGTATTGTTGATGTCTAAAATGTTGCTGAAGAAACCATTTCATTAGCATGTTTCTGCTTCCCTTCCATTCAGTCTGCTGAATGAATGATTTGTCAATTGAGAAAGATTTGTAAAGCTAACTTGAGGGAAATACTTGACAAGTGTGTCCACCTCACCTACCCCCCCCCCCCCACCCCCCCACTCCACCCTCATCCTCTATTTATATCAGCTCCCTTTCCCTTCCACATTCCTGAAGGGCTTATGCCTCAAATGTGGACTGTACTGCACCTCAGATGCTGCCTGACCTGCAGTGCTTTATCCAGCGCCACACTTTTCGACTCTGACTCTGCAGCATCTGCAGTCCTCACTTTCTCCTGGTGTTAAACTTGGCAATGACCATCACTGCAAGCAGACTGGAGTTGGGTATTCTATGAATGCAACAGAGTGCGTACACATGCTCAGTATTAGTAATAGATTTATTTTTCTAGTACCAGCTATTTTCTCAGGTCCTAATCGTGTGGGAATGATCTTCAGGTTTGCTCAATTGAGACTCACTGTTGCTACAACTTTATCAGACCATCCATTCCTTTGTAAAATATCCTTGTGGCTTCAGGACAACATGCATTCCAAATATGAATTTTCTCAAAAGCATTCAATCTTAAATTATTACTTGGTACACATCTCCACAAACAAATTAATTGATTATTTTTAAATAATGGTTTAAGGAGTGACAAAAGGTCCATTAATGTTGACATTGTGGGAGATAGAAATGCCCCTAAAATCCCCCTGTAACTCCCAACTGCCACCATGTGTTTCCAAACTTCAAGAGCATCCTCCCAGTTCTCACATGATTCCCGATCTGCAAGTCCCACTTTTCCTCCCAAACCAAAATTTCCTTGTTCACTGATCCAAATCCTAAGAGCTAGGTACAAACCATTCTAACACAGCTGAAACCACAACAACCTACTTTCCAGTTATCAGAATTTCTGTTCCTGCAGCTAACTGACATCTGTCACATTATCTTTTCCACTTCCTTTTGTCAAGCCGGACGTTATGAATTATTCAAGCCATTTTGTTTTAAGTAGTGATTAATTTGAATCCAAAGTTCATTTGGTGGTGCTTTGAAGAGTTTTTGCCCCGAACTCAGTTACATGAGATGTATGGTCCTGTAACAGAGAGAAAGTTGATTGCTTGCTTTCTGAGTCAGCATGTGTGATGCCGCATAGGATCGTCATTCATGTGTTCAATTCCAAAACACAAACAAACAAAAAGTTTGAGGTATACATGTAGGCCAAAGCACCATGAAAAGCACCCCTGCCCTTGTTCAAAATGTGGCTGTGTAACTTGTCCATCCTTGTAGGAATGGCCTCTAAATGTCCAATTAACAGGGTAGTGTGAGGCTAGCTTGTTGTTCTGGAGCATGCATTCATCTAGCAACCTTCTAATTCAGAGCTCTGAATCTAACCAAGTGACAATGATAAAGAGTTGAGGTACAGATCGAGGATCTAATAGAATGGCTGAGCAAATTCTAAAGGAGACAATTAGTCTACCAATGCCAGGGGAAAGCAGCAAGTTTCTGATGGTACTGATTATAGTTCATGATAATGATAAATGGATACATTAAAAATCAAAAGAATTTAAATACTAAGAGAGCAAAATACCAAGTTCGTGCACCAATTATTTGACTAAGCAACCACAAATTAAGCACACACTGTTCATGTTTCATTGTCTGAAATTATCCTGTACTTCAGAAGTAGCTCTGGCCTTCCAGTCTGCAAATGCTTGAGGAAAAGTGGATCAGTGTTTTCCTAACTTCTCCTCTCCCTATCTTTCTCATCGCACATTTTCCTTCCACTTGGCAATAAAAATTGCTTCCATCTTGAGTCAAATAACCCCAGTGCAAATATAGCCACCATCCTCCCTCTACCATCCCGAAATGTGTTTTGTCATACCTAGAAGGCAGGTGGAGAAAATCCAAAGTCCAAAACAGTGTTTGCCAGCTTGTGTTTAAATCTGAACCTTCGGTCACATCTGACAGTTAATCTGCGATCTACCTTGGACACACACAATAATCATCACCGTATCATAGCACATGACTTATGGGATAGAGGCCTCAGTCTCCACCTGCAGATACTTGCAACAGAACCTATAATTTCTAATCAAATTGATCAGTACAATTCCAGATAGAGTGGCACTACTGAGTTGTCACATTGGTTGATCATGGGAAAAGTTTGTTGCAACTTTCAGAAGGTGACTCATGTCTAGTGTTTACATTTGGTAACGAACTTAAGTATTACCTAATCAGGCATAAATATCTTGCTGAGGATTAAAAACCCACCACTATTTCCATAAACAGATCAGGAGGACAAGTGAGAAAGCCAAAAAATCAGCATCTTGGGAACACACTTTGGCCCGCATTCATAAGATCCGAGAACAAAGAGCTCAAGATTCAAATCCAACAAGGCTTAGCTGTTTCGGGCTTCAAGAGGGAAAAGCAGTCAATTTAAATTCACACTCAACTCCCCCCTGTGTAGGTCTCTTATTTAAATTTGCAGCATTTGGTGTGCCAGTGTTTGAAAACAAGCACCTACTTTGCAGTTGCAATAAATAAATTAAATTCTTTGATAATAAAGAAACTGGAGATAGAGAGCGAATTAATCTACATCTCCAAAGCAAAGTGGACCTTTAGCCACAATCTCAGGAACCAAACAAAGTGTGTCAGTATTGTACAGGACCTCAACATGTTTTACAATTTGCTGGGAATCACTGGAGGGAGGTGGATGTGGACTTTTAGGTGTTATGACCTTGTGGCATCCTGTTGAGTGGTAATTGGAGGAGAGGATGAGATGTTCTGTCTTGGGGAGATCCAGAATTGAAGTTATTTTTCTGACCTGAGCTTGGCTGCTGACAACAATCGCATGTAAATTTGAAAGCTGTCTGCTAGATTTGGCATACCATGTTTTGCAAGGCCAAGGAGTACAAAACCAAAGTTTCAAACTTTGCTGCTTTGTTTTGAGTGAACTGAGAAGTTGGCCTTGATCGGCAGTTCCAGAAAAGTAACAAAGGAATACACAATGTCACTAAAACAAGCGCACCATGGAAACTTTTCAGGAAGTCTGGCCAGTTGTTATTAACTTCATTTATCCCTTAACTGCATTCACCTGTCTTTCATATGAAATGGGGGCCAAAAACAAATATTTTAGGGTTAAAGCAGACATGAATTAGAGGACTATTTTGTTTCAGTTTCTCTGCTAAAGTCATTGTCTATTTCATAAGTAGTCAAGTGTGTTGTTTAAGATACAAAACTGTCTGGAAATTAATTATTTGCAAAGCCTGGAATTGGTTGTTGAGCAAGGTCTGGCGAGAAGCCATGAGGGGGACCATTTAGAATTCTTCGATTTAATTCTACCATTTTGTGTATGCAGAGGTATAAATGCTCAGGAGTAACTCAGCTGTCTGCCTCGATGTCATGCAAAGATGTCTTTCTGAATAACTTTGCCATGTCACTCATTCCCAACTTTACCTGTTGTGCATTCTTTTGCCTTCCAAAGGCTGTCTTTTCCAAGTATTTGAGACAATCTTGTCCTTGAAGTTGTAATTTCTTTTCCTTCACTTAATACTAAAGATTGAACCGATTGAAGTTAACTGTAAATTCATGACTTCAGATTACAGTGTGATCCATTCAGAAAAATGACATTTTGACTGACTGAGATCCCATTTCTTTTACTAAGTGTAACACTTGGCTGAACGTCATGGATACAGCTGAGTTGTCACAGCTGCTACCAATTTCAGTTGCAGACAGAAGCAAGAACAGATGAACTCTGTGCCTTAACTGAAATCTCATTCAAAACTTGTCATTCTGATTGTTTTATGTTGTGTATAAGTACACTAAACTTCTCGCAGCCTGTTTATCAACTCAGCCAAGCTGTTAAGTGGAATGTGTTGGTCTAGGTTGTATTGACTTGCACAAGTCTGACCTTTTGCTGTTGGGGGCAAATATATTACAGGTGGGCAGTTGTGTACCGCCTGGTCCATCCTGCATCCAGAGATACACCTCTGCTAGCATGTATCCAATCAACGTGGAGTAGTAGCACAAAAAGAGGTCACATGCAACAGTGAACAGTGTCATGAAATAGAGATTGTAACTGACATGTTTAGCATGAACACTCGGCTGAACTGTGGGAAGACCAGGCCACTCCTTGATCACTGTGTCCACTTTTGGCCACAAAGTCAGAAGTCAAGCCCCTGAGAGTGCACAAAGAGTTTGATCTGAAGTGTTGACGAGAAAGGAAGTACTGAATACAATGGGATCCATCTACTTTGAAAGAGAGAGTGTTTTCACAGAGACAGATCAGTTAAAAATAAGTGAACCAGACAGGTTTATATGAAGACAGCTAAAGCACAATGAGGTAGCAGAGGTTTAAACTTCAGCCATTTGCGCTAATTGTGGCCAGTATTTGGAATGCTGTTCAAGATAAGGCAAAAGATGAAACCTTATTTGATTTGTAGAGACATGATTTGCCAGGACCTTATTTCTAAAGTGAGCCTGTAAAGCACTCCACAGACTACGTTGGCTTTATATTTCTTTAATTTTTCTAAATTTGGTTCCCTTTAAGAGCTGAATTTGAATCTGAACCTAGGTACCTTTTTCAGGATCTTATGTTGGCTCAAGCTGTGATCTTAAAAGAGAACTGAAGGGTTCAAAAACAAAATCCACAACCCCTTGACCCAAATTTAATCCAATGACATTTGAAATTTGCATCTTTAGGTTTTTTTGAGACAAAAGATTCCAGTGACACCTTGTTACTTCGCAGTTCACTTTATTTTTAAAAGGCACGATGTGTATTCATGGGAGATGTGCATTACTGTTTTGGCCTGCATTTTTATTGCCTATTCCAAATTGAATTTTCTTGCAGCTTTTTGGCAATTATAACGATAAGCGATTAGTTCATATCATATAGTGCTTGGAAACTGGGATAAATTGGGTAAATAAACAATTTAGATCAAGAGAACTTAGTTTCCCTCAAAAATTCACCATTACCAATCTGAGTAAGGACAGTCTTTTTAACACTGATGTGTGAGCCCAGTTCAATACTGCAGTGTCAGCCTAAACGTAAATATACAACTTGCTGACAGTCAGCCAGGAGTGCTGCCAAGGTGACAAACAGCACATGAACAAATGAGGAATACGCTACAGAAAGCCAACAATATTTCAATGAGAAAGTGGCTTAAAAGACAAGGAAAGGAACGCTTGTTCCAGCTCTATTTTTTTCTTGAAGTCGTTCTTGTATCCCCTCACCAGGAGGAAATAGATTCAGGTACACGCTCATCGAAATAAATAACTGAAGCTTATTGTAAATGCTGATCTTGAATAATCACCCCATTACGGGAAGGATGTGGAAACATTGGAAAAGGTGCAGAGGAGATTTACCAGGATGTTGCCTGGTCTGGAGGAAATGTCTTATGAGGAAATGCTGAGACACTTGGGTCTGTTGTCATTGGAAAGGCGGTGGCTAAGGGGGGATTTGATAGAGACATACAAGATGATCAGAGGATTAGATAGGGTAGACAGTGAAAGTCTTTTTCGTAGGATGATGACATCAGCTTATATGAGGGGGCATAGCTACAAATTGAGGGGAGATAGTTTTAAGACAGATGTCAGAGGCAGGTTCTTTAGAGTGGTAAGGGCATGGAATGCCCTGTCTGCTAATATAGTTAACTCAGCCATATTAGGGATATTTAAACAATCCTTGGAAAAGCACATGGATGGTGGGATAGTGTAGGAGAATGGGCTTAGTTTAGTTCACAGGTAGGTGCAGAGGGTCTGTTCTGCACGGTATTGTTCTATGTTTTAAGGAGCAGCGCTCCAAAAGCTAGTGCTTCCAAACAAACCGGTTGGACCATAACCTGGTGTTGAGATTTTAAAACTTTGTCCACCCTAGTCCAACATGGACATCTGGGCCAATGCATTAACTGGGCTGAACAGTGTAAGTGATGTTAAAATTACTTTTACATTCACCTTTTAGGAGTATGATTGATGCAATCACCTCTGTACTAAACTGTGGTAAAAAGTCAGGGAATTGACTTTGGATCCTTCTGTTTATTTTCAGTGAACTCTTAGGAACTAATGAAGTCCAAGATTCACTTTTTTTACCTAAACAGAAGAGAATCCTGTAATCGAAATTCTGTGAACTGAAATAATTCACAACTGTCTGTGAAAGTTGCTAAGACCTTAATTGATCAGGAAATACTCAGTTACATAATCTTATTGCAAATTCACAAATCTGTACAATCTCAGTTTGCAAATTATGCAGTAATAGTCTTGGAGTGGTGGTGTCACAGAGCTGGTTAATTCTCTCGAATGATGTGTTATGTTTTAAAAAGCATTGGTTACAGACAGATTCTCACAGGAGAAGCAAACAAATTTCCAAGTATGTGCCTAAGTCCACTCTTCTTCATGAGACAACACCGATCTTGATAGTCAACCACTGTTCTTTGTACTGAACATTCATCCATCAAAGCAATGCAAACTCCCTTGTGCATTAGTGGTAACTGGACAGCCATCATGTTTTAATTAAAAACAGAAGGATCATGGACTCTAATGTAAATTCTGCTTTCTTCCTGCTCATGCTGCCAAACCTGCTGACTTCCTCCAGCTACCCCTGGTTTTGTTTCAGACTTCAAACATCTGCAGTTCCTAGTTTTGCTTCATCTTGTTTAATTGACCTAACACTCAGCTCATTGTCAATATCCCTTGAAAGAACTCTCAATGGGGAGGACATTGCATTCTGCCCAGGGAATAGCAGTGTCTTGAAAAACACATTAACCAGTTTCATGGAAATTTTACTTGGTAGACGCAAGGGACCTTTTGAACACCTAAGCTTGGTTTGACCTACATTAGTTGCATGCCTCATGTCAGATCACTTCACATGGCACTGCACCCTTTAGGATGGCTTTCCTTTGGGCTCTTACTCTGGTTCCTGCACCATCCAGTCAGGACGTGACTCTGAATCACCCAGTGAAACAAAAGCTAATCATATGAAGACGGCGAGTTTTCTGCAAAAAGAGACAAACCACATGTTGGAAATACTCAGCATACCTGGCAGCACTAGAGGAGAAAGAAAAATGCAACTTCACTATGCCCTACATTTCTCCCTCCTCAGAGTTGCTGACTCACAAGGACTCAGACCCACAGCCAGTAGCAGTCTTTACCTGTGTACTCAGACATCGTATCTGAGCTTATCCCCCATGATCACCACATGAAGAGCTCACAACTAACCATAAGCCTCCCAAGTTTCACACTTGGAAATGCTTTCATGACCTAGGATAGTGTCTGATGTTTTCACTGCACCATACCTCAAGTACAGAAATCAACTGTTGAAGCCCTTACACAGATCAATGATCTTGCTGTCCTGCATGGTTCTTTATCATGTGACATACCACTATTGCACAAAAACCTTCCTGTTCAACTGCAGGTGGAAACTTTGCAAGAATCTGTAACATAAAAGGGCTACACTTTGCTTGGATGTGGCAACTCAAGGTAATCCTCACAGGTTTGACTGGCACTATTGTGTTCAAATTGACTTTGTCTACAAATTTGTGACACATGCAAGGGTGATAACAGCACAACAAGGATGAGAGAATATTTCAGACTCTGGTGAATAACATGGCAAACAGTACATATCCTTGATAAGTTTTAAGGATTGAGAATTAAGCAGAGGAAGAACCGAGAACGGGTGGTAGGGGGATGAATTGAGAGTTCAAAAGACAAGACAAAAAACAATAAAGTTTGATAAAAAGATTGAATTTTAGTATTTAACACACCAGGTCTTCTGAAACAATTTACAATCTCAAGCAATGAGACACCATAATTGTAATTGTTTATCTTCTGGTGGCAATAATCTGAAGTTCAATAAAGACAAAGCATTGACATCCAGAGTTCGGCTGACGAATGACATTTGCGTACACAAGTTCCAAGCAATGGTCATCTCTGACAAGAGAATCTAACCATCCATGTCCCCTTGATATCCAGTGACATAACTGTTGTTCAATTTCCTGACTGTCAATCTGGGAGCTCCTGTGGCTTACTATTTACCAGAAAGTGAAGTCGACGAGCAATAATCAATACATTGGCTGCAAAACAAAATTAATATCAAAATCATTGCAATTCTGTGGTAAGGAATTAATCTCCTGACTCCCAGAAGCCTGTCCACCATCTTTCAGGCACAACTGTGGTGAAAGCATCCCCACTTAGCAGCTCCAACAGCACTCACCAAGTTTGTGGGAAGCAGCACACTTGATTAGTACACCACCCATCATCTTAGTTGTGCTCACTCCACCAAACGCTGTGGCAGCGTACGCTCTACAAGATATGCTACAACAGTTGACCAAAACTCCTTTGACAACAAATTCAAAACCTGCTAACTCCTCTACTAACTTGAAGGACAAGCGCAGCACATGCACAAGAACAGCAAGGACTTAAAAGTTACCCACCAGGCTATGTATCATCGCAGACTTGGAATGAAACCTCCAATCACTATTTACTTTGCTGTCACTGGTTCCAAATATTGGAACTGCTTTCCGAAATGGTGGGCGAATCTACCCCTTTTGGACAATAGCTGTTCAAGGTGGCAGCTCACCACCACCTTCTCTAGGACAGCCAAGGATCAGCAATAAATGCTAGCCGAGACAAAAATGCCACATTCCATGAAGTAAGAAAACCATGTTATTTCTGTTTGCAGTGAATTCCAGTGCTGAGTCAATAGAAACTCAATACTATTTTATCTCAGCATGGGTAGCAAGGTCTTCCCACTGTTGATACTGAGTGAGCATGGAAGATGTAAAAGGCAGATAATGGTGAGTGGAGAGTACATTGATTGACAAAATTAATGTTGAGCTTATAAAGTGCGAAGTGGATTGCATCCAGGGAAAGGCTGGCACATGAAGCAGTATGGGGCAGTGGAGCAGTGGCACGGTTGTGGCCTGAGAAAACATGTGGGTTGAGTTGATGGGCAATATCAACGTTGCTGTCAAATACCTAACGGCACACCTCTTTGCCCCGCCAAGCCCACTTTCTCGTACAGCCAACTATACACCATTTCTAGGGTGAGCTGTTAGGAATCAGGAACACTCTCTTGGGTACCTCACGATTGAGCTGAGAGTTCCCCCAACTCGTGAAGCAATTTCTTCCCAAGGTCAGGTTTGCAGAGCTGGGCACTGGCACAACAAATTTCCAGGCCAGATGATTTTGAGTTCAACTTAAATGAGGAGACTTCAACCTTCTGTGGTGGGAACTTAATTAATAATTTCTATTCCCGTTATCACAAATCTCACGGTGGTTCAGGGCAAAGTGCGGTGCGCTCAAAGTGGAGTTCAAAAGAAGCACCAGCAAAATGACAGTTTTACAATTGGCTGGCCAGTTACTATATTAGTCGTGGTGTTACTAACGGTTAAGAAAATGTCTCATTTATATGCCACCTTTTTCAATCCCTCACAGTGTGTCAACACACTTGCCAGTTTCTCAGGTATTTCTGCAGAGTTTGTCTGCTCGTTTTGTGACAGCCAGTTTGCACTCAGCAGGCTCCGCAAACAAGCTTATAGCCAGACGATCAAGTAACCTGCTTTTGTCATGCTGGTTGATTGGCTCAGATACTACTCAGAACTCTGCTGCTGTTCTTCAAATAATGTAATGTGATTTTACGTATCTTCCAAAGAATAGCCTGCAGTTTTGTTTTTAGCAAAATCTGGCCCTTCAGGTTAGAGGCAATGTTTAATCTGTGTGGGAGGTCTGGCTTCTAAACATTTCTTGACCATATGACTGTTGCAATATACTTTATTGGCACCATGTCATTAATCCTAATGATGTTCTCATGTGGTGATTCTGTTCATGCATCTCTCTGCTCTCGTCCATACCAGCTTCAAACTAATTATCATTGCTCAAACACAGTTTGACTATAGCAAATGCCATGTCCCATTATTGCATTTGTGTTTCTTGTTTTTGAAATCTGCTAAAATTCTCATCACTGACATCATTGTGTAGCATTAACCTGCCACAGTTTTCAAACATGCGATCTCTGTTACCTGCAAGGCCAAGAGCACAGAGTGCATTGAGAAAGCACCATCTTCACATCATATGCTGCTTCCTCATTGTAGTGATGTCAAATTTCCGAAGCCCCCACCTTAACGATACTATTGGTGTCCCTTCACCACTTTGACTGCAGCAGTTCAAGAAGGCAGCTCATCACCACTTTTTCTTAGGGAAATTGAGGTTAGGCAGAAGCTGGCTGAACCAGCAATGCCAATGTGCCACAAAAGAAAAAGCAAGTGCATCGATTGTTTTGACGGTGAACCCACCACAGCAAGACTTAGTATAGGTTAAGGAACAGACTGAGCTGCTTTATCCTAACCAGTCATATGCATGTTGTTAAAGACAAAGACAATAGCTCATAGGAACTGGTCAAAAAGAACCAGATTTGCCATGTTGCCTCTTGTGGTCTCAGATGCCCCAGTGAATCAAATTATTTTGAGATGCACTCACTGTGACAACCTCGCATTCCATTTTTAGACCAAGCTTCCCACCAACAGCAAATACAAGGTAACCTGCATTAGTGACGTTTGTTGATTGATCAACAGTGTGCACACTGGGTGAACTCAACTTCTGTTCCACAGATTGTCATGTTACTAATGGATCATTTGGAACACAGAATTTCAATATAGTACACTGAGATGCCAGTCTAGATTACATGCTATGTTTTCTGTAGGGGATTTTGAATTTGTTAGTTCAGAGATAAATGCAAGCCAGGATGTTGAGGAAAATTCCACTGTAATTTCGCGCAGAGCAGTCATGAAAATGTTTCATGTCTATATGGGTTCCTGGTTTAATATCTTCTGTGAAAGGCAGTACCTCTGCAATGCAGCATTGCCTCAGTAATGTGGTGTCGAGTGCTGGGCTGGAATATGCTGACAAGTAGTTTTAAAAGGGACTTGAACTTGCCCTTCTGAATGGAGGAATTCATGCCCATTAATTCAGTGGATTAAGACTTCATTTTGAGTTGCACAAAAGACTCAGAAACAGACAGACAGAGATTAAATCAAATAATCAGTTTCATGTACATAGCTTGCATTTCAAACAGGGACAGTGGAAATTGTTCCATTGCATACCTGATGGAACATTCTTTTTTCCTATTCATTTAGAGTATACCAGGTTCAAAGTGGTTTGAAATTGCAGCAGACCTGGCCCCACGGTTCAAATTTTGCCTTGTGCAGAATTTTTCCAGCAATTAAAATGTCTGCTACAATCATGTAGACGCAAGTTACCTCAGTTAGTCATTGACACTTGAACAATTATTGTCTGTGCACTGTGATTAAAGTAGCATCTTCAGTAAACATTGCTAAAACTTTTGGAAAGGGTGACACATGACAACCAGTTCTTGTATTTGCTGTATTTTCTTATTTGTTTTTGGGTTGGATAAGAGGGAGATGGAAAACGACGACATAAAAAAATGGAGAAAGTCCCATTTGGCACTGCGCCAACGTAAAGTATTTGAAAACTTACTTCATTCAGAAACACATGTTGTCCAACTGTCTTGTAACAACTTACTATGTAGAATTACATCTACTTTCTGCAGAAAAAAAAAGACCATTAGACCTATGCTGGTGCGTGTGCTCCTTGCGAGCATCCTGTCATCGGGCTTCATGCCATCACATTATTTTTGCCTTACGTTTAGATTCGATTTTTTTTTTTAAAAAGACACTTCTGTACGACTAGACTTGTTAGCTTCAGTTGCAGACAGTTGTTCAAAGAAAATCTGTAATGCTGTGCCACTGATGGAAGTAATCCTGAAATCCCAAATGGGTCACTGAGGAAAAAGGTACAACACCAAATCCAGTGTGTTCCAATTTGAGAAGCATATCAGACCTAATACTGAATTCAAACAAATCAGGCAGCACTTATGCTCAAGGTCCTGAATGTTGGATGATCGGAGATGCCGAGGCATATCTTGAATAACATCCTCTTACATAGCCCAAAAAGGATCGTGTGAATCAAGTGGGAAGATGAGAGTCCTGCAAAACACGCCAAGTACTAAGTCCAGGATAAGCACACATCAGCTACAGATTCTAGGGCATGTCATCAGAATGCTTGCTAAAAACTGCCAAACAGGATCTTTAGTCAGTGGTCCATCCAGAGGGCCATTCACATGGAAGCCGAAGCAAATGTTTTACATGTATCTCAGCTTCCACAAAAGTCCATTCTATTAACACCATCACATGGGAAGCAGATGCCCATTCTCAAACAAATCGATGATCAAAAATATTAAAGAAATGGTGTTGAGAGCTCTCAAACAAGAGCTGCGATGGAGATAGAGCAAGACAGATGGAAAAGAGTGCAGCTGCTCAAATGAATATTCTGTCTGTACCTGTCCCAGTCAAAAACCATTGTCCTCTACTTGAGGGCCCATAAGGCTAAACAAGTTGCGAAGTGAACAGTTCGATCAGACTTACACTCTGCCATCTCCAAGGATGGATCATCCTGGTCATGAGGGACTGTCAATATTTAAAAGAGAGAAACAGCACAAAATTTCCATTGGTGCATCTTTGGAGGATTATCAAGCAAGAAGATCTGGAACAAAGGTTTCAAGGTAGAGCTTGAAGGACGAAGAGAATATCAGTGTCCAAGGCAGAGACAGCCAAGTGCACAGTTGTTATTGCATAATCATTTAAAACAGCACGAATGTGCTCAAAGCCAAACTTGGAGAGTTTACAACAAACAAGGTAAAAATCACTGAAGGATTTGCCAACTCTCAAGACACTTCTGCGTAATAGTTGAGACTTAAGAGTGCTTGGGACATTGCAATCAGGTCCTTTCACAGGGCTTTGTTTTTCCCATCTCCAGTTCCATTTCCTTGACGGAACAGTGGGTGCTAAACAGCCAAAAAAAAAAAATGGAGTTCATGTAGCCGATCAGTCCTGATTTTATTGAATGGCATTAGTCGACGGGCTGTTTCATAGGACTAACAAAATTTAGCAGTGAGCTATGGAATGAGATATTCGAGCAGTTGAGTAAAAGCTTGGTCAAATGGACAGGTTTTTCTTTAGATAAGATTAGATTACTTACAGTGTGAAAACAGGCCCTTCGGCCCAATAAGTCTACACCGACCCACTGAAGCGCAACCCACCCAGACCCATTCCCTTACATTTACCCCTTCACCTAACACGATGGGCAATTTAGCGTGGCCAATCCACCTAACCTGCACATTTTTGCATTGTGGGAGGAAACCGGAGCACCCGGAGGAAACCCACGCAGTTTTAAGGAGCATCTTCAAGGAGGAGAGCAAACTAGGAGGTGCAGTGAGCCAAGGGGAAGGAATTCCAATGCTTTGGGCTTTGGCAGTTGCAGCCACAGTTGAGTGGTGGAGCAAGGAACATCAGGGATGCTCAAGTTGCCAGAATTAAATTTCTGGTTTCGGGCTGGAGAATAAATGACAGAGAGAAAGAGATGGCAAGATCACAATGACAAATGACGTCATCTTTTGGTGAAATTTCAAATTTACCTGAAAGTTCAATTTCCACTGCTTGCATTGACGGAGTGGAACACAACAGCCAATGGGCTGATTCCTTCTCCATGTTCTAAGCTAATAGCAGTTGCGTTTGCACAGGTTCAAGCTGTACCATCTGAGAAGCAATAAACCTAAAATTGGAAACGTGAATTGCAGCTCCTCAACAGTCTCATGTTCTTTGTACCTTGGTATCCTTTCCACCAGCCACTGATCATTTACATTCAAGCCATATGTACAGAAATGTCATCTACATTTACTTTAATGGACAGTTGCTGAGTTCTATAAACAGTTCTGGATGGATAGGTTTGCCTTCTAGGCATGATCCTCAACCACTGTCACTTCTGTTCCATTATCACGCAATATAAATACTTCTAATAAAAACTGTTGCCCGAGGTTGTCTTTCGAAATAGCCATGGTAAAGTTAGTCAGTACATATATATTGTATCGTTTAAGAAATTGATCTTGTCCAAATTGGATGAACTTTTCTCGAGTTTGATTTGGTCATATAGCTCAAGCCAATTTCACATCCATTGTTGGAGTTTGTGCAGATTCTGAAAAAGAACAATTCTACAACAAACACTGATTAGATTCAATAGGTTCTGACACTTGACTGATAGACATAGCCACTCACCCTCTGCTACAGTGACATGTGTGGACATGACTCTTGTATCAAAAGTTGCCAGTAGACTAAAAAAGGACACTGATCCATATGATGACAGTTGTCACTTTGGGTAGAGATAGATTTTTCCTAAATCAAGAGAGGGAGCACATTGCAGACACCAGTAAAGTAATGGAGGTTGACCTGTGCTAAGGCAGCTCAAGCGATGGTCTCTGGTGGAAGGGTCAAGGCCATGCAAAGTGTTTGAGAGCGAGGCTGAGCACTTACTAAGCACTAAGCATTTACTTACGAGTACTGAGCACTGTAACCTATTGAGTACAGGAGTTTGGGATGCAATCGGATTTACAATGCAGTAATACATTGGTTGAACTGAAACTGCTACCAAAAGGAAGAGGAATCACGTTAAGGCTGGAGACCAGAATTTTTGGCAGGAATGAAAGGCAATTGTGGCTGTCTTCCCAGTAATTAGCTGGAGGAAATCTCTATTCATCAATTTATGGATGTTTATGCAACACACAGGAAGGTCCCAGCAAAAAAGGTCATGGTGAGCTTTAACTGGTGGCCACTGGCTTGTATGTGGAAGTGGATGTGAAAGATAGCCTCTTCCTTGTATTGGTGTGCTGTTACTCTGTTAACCCACTTATCCATGTCCTCATGTTCCTGAACTTGTTCTGCACATTCATCCATGCAACATATTGCAAAATATCCCTCCCGCCTTCCCTTCTTAAACCAAAACCGGAGTCAATAGAGTGGAATTTTACATACCGTCACCCATCCACTGACACGAGCATGGCGAAATTGAATGGGTGGGATGCATTGGCCAACTTGCCTCTGCTGATATTTTAACCAGCATTGGA
Source organism: Chiloscyllium punctatum (assembly GCF_047496795.1). Classification (NCBI taxonomy): domain Eukaryota; kingdom Metazoa; phylum Chordata; class Chondrichthyes; order Orectolobiformes; family Hemiscylliidae; genus Chiloscyllium; species Chiloscyllium punctatum. Next base: position 12,114,637 of record NC_092773.1, read on the forward strand.
AGAGTTGTCGGCCAGACTCCATTGAGCTAATTGACACCCTCAAATCAACGACTAATGGCTACTTATGGTCATCTCTTTGCCACTGCTTTCATTTTACCAGCAGTTTAACGTATATAATGCAACTTCCACATTAACGTTTGCTAGTTCCCAACCAACTTGCAATGAGGTGGTTTCCCCAGAGGTAGGCACTCTGTGGGCAATGGAACACCATCCACTCTCCCACGACACTTGCATCCCAATCACACTTCCAAATCCCTTGACTGGGGCTTGCCCAATTGTGCCCAATTCTCATTGAAACAAAGGTAAATGCTGAGAGGATGTTTCCCCTCATGGGAAGTCTAGGACCAGAGGGACATGGTCTTAGAATAAAGGGGTGCCAATTCAAGACTGGGATCAGGAGGAATTTCTTCTCTCAGGAGTGAGTCTTGTTGCAACTCCTTGCCACAGAGAATGGTTGGGTGGTGGTGTGGTGGGGGGCAGGGTGCAGAATCTGTATATTTCAGGCTGAGATTGATTCTTATTAAGTAGGACAATCAAAGTTGCAGGGAAAGGATCGGAATGTGAATGTGAGCAACATCAGATCAATATGATCCTTATTGCATGGAAGAGCAGGCTTGAGGGGCTGAACAGCAGCTCCTGATCCTAATACTTAGTATGGTGGTCGTCTGACCTGGCTCCAATATGGATGATTGATGGGACCAGCTACATTCCCAACTGTGGCAGTGAATTGTGGTGGCATTACCGGGCCTCGCTGCTGGCTCTAGCAAGAGCAATAGTTGCCAGGTGTTTTGCACTGAATCAGTTACAGCCTCATAGCAATAAAATCACATCCTCATTTTCCAGTTACTGCCTTTGCATAATGTTCCAGCCTATGTTAATTAGTCTTGTATGATGATTTTTGAAGGAAGACTGAGCACTACATAGCACCTGAAATGTATTGTCGCTTTCTACAGAGTTCATCTCGAGACAGATTCCAAATAGAACAGTCTGCTCCAAAATCTGCCTGCAATTATCACTGTATTTTCAGCAATTGGCAACTAATTAAAGTTGGCAAACTTTTCATTGTTTTTTTTACTCCTCATGATTATAAAACAATATGGCATAGAAGCCAAACATTTCGTTCAAGTCTTATTGGCTCTTGCAAAAATCAGTTCATGTTGTCCTATTCCCCCATTTCTTTCTTGAAAGCCCTGCAATTGTTTTTCTCCTTCATGTATTTGCATAACTCCCTTTTCAAAAACTGCTCCTGAATCTATTTGTATCACCTTTCAGGCAGCACTTGGCAAGTCTTAATGACGACTTGAAAACAAATGCCTCATGTGATCCCAAACAAATAAAGTCTGTGCCCTTGAGTTGCTGACCCTGCAGCCATTGGAAAGCATCCTTTGTTGACCCTGTCTAAACCCTGCATAGTTTCAAACAGCTTGTGCGCCAGGGTTAATGATCTTGCATGGTTTGTAATTCAGCCAGCCAGAGTCAGAGTCAAACTGTTCCAAGGTCTAAATAACAGCTTTGAACCATTTGAAGGAAGCAAACTGTCAGAAAGACAGTGTAGAACATTGCCACACTGGTGGGTTGGGCAGATAGGTGACAAGTGAAGTTGGTTACAATGTGGATGTCAAACCCCTCTACTAGTTAAAACTAACACCCCAGAAAAACTCGCCTCTCCATGTGCTACAAGTGAGTGAAAGAAAGCCCCTGATTTCCAAAGAAAAACAATTTATTTTCCTCATTAACAGTGAGCAATAAACAAAACTATGAACAAACTCCAGCTTAATTTTTGTTAACTAATCACTGACTGACCTCAACTCGATCAAAATGCTGCTCCAATAACAATTATCAAGCATTACATTAACTTAATCTGTCAAAGTCCAAGCAGTCTCTTATACTGTCTTCCTTCTGGTCATCTGAACCTGTTGTTTTTCTCCATCCTTCAATTCTGCCACCTTCTCCTGGTTCATTACTTTTTTTTAAACTGGAAAAAGGTACCTTTGATAGATAATGCCTTCTGACAGATTCTTTTTGAGAGCCCCTTTCAGATGATGTGTGTTCTCATGATCAATGGCAGTTGTTCTGACCCATTCTCAAAATGCCATCATTTTTATACCCCTGATTACACCTGAAATTCTTAATCTGACTGGTTTCAGGCTGTCAACATCATGAGATTTTAAAATTTGATTGGTATTGAAGGGTTGAGTGTTTTGTTTAAAATCAACTGTTCTGATTTAAATAGTGGTCAAAACAGCAACCAAAACTCAGGTATCCATTGAGCAACTAATTGTTACATGTGCCCATTTTGGAACATCCTGTCTCCAAGCTGCTGTAGATACTGGCAGTATATGCTGTACCTTAAACTCAAACACACTGTCTTAAAGTGACCTACGCAGTTTCAAATTTGGAACAAGTTCAATGCAGAGAAGTGAGAAGGGATACATTTTGCTATGACAAATATTGAAGAGAGAGTGAGAGAGAGAGCACATGAGAGATAGAGTGCAAATTAATAAGGTGTGACAGAAGAGATACCTGGATATTTTTGAACACAAGTCATTTAAAAAAATAGGTTCCAGGACAGGGAGAGAGCACTACAAATAAAGCATGCAGTATTGTAGCCTTCATTAACAAGAGCAGGGAGGTTATGATGAACTTATGTATGATGACATGTCAACTGCAGTCACGTGTACGGTTCTGGGCGGCACACTTGAAGAACATCCATGCATTGGAGTGCAGAAGAAATTTACAAGAGGAAAAGCCTCAGCTATGAGGAAAGATTGGAGAACTTGCAACTATTTTCTTTGAAGAGGGGAAAGGGAAAGCAACAATTTGATACAAAATTCCAAATAAAGTTGTAAAATCAAGAATAGGGTGCAGTCATGACATGTTCTGCACAAAAATGAAATAGGAGATAATGAACTGTTTCACACTGGAGTAGTTGGGAATTGAATGCACTGTTGGGAATTATAGTGGAAGCAACTACAATTGTAGGAATTCAAGAGGGCATTAAATTATTATTTAAACAAATGACATGCAGGTTTATGGGGAAGAGGCAGGAGTCTGGCACTAAATTAACACTGAGCCACTGCAGACACTGTCTAAATTGCATCCCAATAAACCGAAACAATTCTTGAATTCGGTGGAGCCCAGCAGTTTCAATACTGCAACTGATTTCCCACATCCATTGTGTCCTGAGGAAAATAGGTGCTCGTTTCGTGACCATGCTCATTTGCTATACTTAATGTCCTGAAATCAAATTTTATTTTCTTCAACAGGGAGCAGACCAACATACTGCCATTTTCCTGATCCAAATACAAAACAGCATTCAGGTGGAAGTGGGGGGAAGATGAGGCAGTTCACTCACCACCTTCCCCCCCCCCCAACTCCCTCCCCCAATGAAATGGTATTCAATTCTTTTTGGTCCGAGTATTAAATATAAAAGGTTTGCACAGTATTGTCTAAAGACACTCTTGCATTGTATACAGTTTTTCACAGAGAGCAAATGTCTTACTTGACCAGCACTGGAGCACTTTTGAACTGCAGTTATCATTACATTATAGAACATGCAGCAGGTAACCAGTGATCAAACTTGCAGAAACAGTGATGTGATAAGAATTTTAACTGTCTTTGATATTTATAGAAGGATAATTATTATCCAGGACAGCAAGGATAAATAAGATGCTGTTTTTCTGCTGTTGGGACTAGATGGCTTTGTGGAGATGAGGCCATGAACAGATCAGCCATGATTAAAATTAGAATCCCTGCAGTGTGGAAACAGGCCAGTTGGCCCATCAAGTCTATGTCGACCCTCCACAGAGTAACCAACCCAGACCCATTCTTCTACATTTCCCCTGACTAATGCACTTAACCTACACATCCCTAAAGACTATGGGCAACTTAGGCTGGCCAATTCACCTAACTTGCACATCTTTGGACTGTGGGAGGAAACGGGAGCACCCGGAGGAAATCCACGCAGACACAGGGAGAATGTGCAAACTCCCCACAGTTACCCAAGGCTGGAATTGAACCCGGCCCCATGACGCTGAGGCAGCAGTGCTAACCACTGAGCCACCATGATCTTGTTAAATGGCAAGCCATGCTGGAGGGACTGAATAGCATGCTCCTTCGATTTTCCTAGAATAGTGCCATAATATCTTAGATTGGCTCTAAATAGGCAGATGGAGCTTACATTGATTGTAGAAAGCACCTTTTGTAACATAGCAAGAATTCACCACTGATTTGCTTCAACCTCTTAAATGCAGAATTTTGTAGCACACTTCTGTCAATGACAAACAGACACAGCTGAACCCGATGGAGTTGCTCTGCATGCACAATGCACAAAAAGTAGATTAAGCTTGTTTCAGAACCATCTTAAACCATGTCAACAAAGTTCTGATTTGAAAAGGAGAGGCATGATATATCTGCAGTGACACTGGATGAACATTTCATGACTCCAGCCTAATATTCTGGGTATGACTGTTCGAATCCCACCCTGACAGATGGTGAGATTTAAATTCCATAGAAACCCGCAGTGTCAAGTTGACCTCATGGCAACCACGTAGCTAAGGATGGTGATCATGAAATCTACTTTAGGGAAGGAAAGTTACTGTTATGACCTGGTCTGGCTGACAAGTGACTCCAGATCCACAGTAATGTGGGTGACTCCTAACTTTGCTCCTGGTCAGTGAGGGGTGGGCAATGAATGCTGGAGGGAAATCAATGTCCACGTCTAATGAACAAAAATTAAAAAAAGGAAACCCAACAAGCGCTATAATGGGTCCGTGTGCACAGATGAAATTGGATTAAGAGACAAAAAAAAAATTCCCAGTTTGTATTCAGAAAGACTCACTAAGATGCACAGGTGGCAAAGTACAGCTTGCTGGGAATAAACTAAATGGAAAGTTGAAGACTTTGAAGAAGTCCACAATGATCTGTTTAATGCATACACTATACCCTGTATCTGGAAACTAGCCATTTTGTTCCAAATTAAGCAGGAAACAGATGCTGTTTAAGACTATGCAGGTAGCAGCATAACTGTCAGTGTTATGCACATGCTGTGAGAGAGCATCTGTCCCTCAATTTTTGGTGCCAGATTGGAGTTAAATACACGCCAGAAATTAACACTGGGTGCAAGATGACTCAGGGGAAAATGTTATCCAAGTTTTCAGGATTTCAAGGGGTAACAAATGATTGTATGCAACCACTGACAAACAGTGGTCACAGTTAAAGCTACAAGAGAAGACACAAACATTGGTTCGGTGCAACTACTACACAGTGGAATGGGAAAGTGCATGTAATGCACTTCCTGATGAGAGACAGTGAGTGAGTGCAATTGCATTTTAAAGTGAAAATTTCAATGAATGAAATGACTGAGGAGTATTTGAGCTCATTACGGCAGCATTTGTGTTTCACGACAGTGTTACAAATCTCGAAGACTGGATTCCTGAATATGCTTGACCTCAAGATTCTCTCGTATGAAATCTTCACTCTGTTGAACAATATGAATAAATTATGCATGATTCAAATTCCCAGATGAAGTGAAGTGAACGAATCACAAGAAAGCCCCTTCACCTTAAACCATGACACTAATGATCCATATGTAACAAAGGAAATAAGATAAACTGCATACTTGTGATGAAGAGTCTTCTGTGCATAGCTGTCTGTTCTTTAAATAAATTTTCAGACAGTTTTGAGTGAATGATCCATTGCAACCTGATTCCCAAGTCCCACAATCTTCGTGAAGCTTAATGCAATACATCAAGAAAAGGATGATTGAATGGGATATCGAAAAAGCTATGGGCCTCTCTCCAACAATCGCAACCGTTGTGAAGAACGAGTTTAGCAAAGTGAAATGCCATGAGCCAGTGCAGCTGCAATATTGTAATCTATCCACAGTGACAAATTTCTTTTATGATCCATCCACATAAGGCAGGATATATCTAATCTGGCCAATTAATACCTCCCCAATCTACTCAATGATCCAAAACATTGAAGGCAGTGTTAGCATAGCTACCAAGTCCATTCTCGGGATTGCCACCTTGTGGTGAAGAGGATTGTACATACTTAAGAACCCAAGAACTAAACCATCTGGAGCACAGCTCCTGGCAGAGTGACCCATGACACTAAGAGTCAAGGGAGAGGTTCTAGATAAAGCACCATCTATGAAGACGTCAGTGGTGGAGCAGGTGGAGGATGACAGCTGAACTTGATTAAGGCATCACAAATGGTTGTGAAGGCAAAAGGAAGCTGCAGAAAAGGGCAGCCAGTCATCTGTCTCCATGCCACTGGGCTTCGACCTCTATCTACCAACGGCCGTGTGGTGGCTGTGTACCAGCCTCCCCATGTTAAAAGATGTCACACACAAAAGAAGTCCTCCCAAGATGTACCTGCCCTACTGATATAGCCTTGCCAAAAGTCCAATGAAACTCAGTGGCAAAGGAGGCAGGCCATTGATATCTGGAGGCCCAAGTCACAAACTGACACATAAGGCAGTAGGAGTCAGACTCACTTTGTCTTGCTTTTTGGGAGAGGCAGATAGAGCATTTTGGTAGCTGCACCCATGACTGAACAGGCCTGTTTAGGTTTTTTTCTGGGTAAAAACAAATGACTGCAGATGGTGGAAACCAGATTCTGGATTAGTGGTGCTGGAAGAGCACAGCAGTTCAGGCAGCATCCAAGTAGCTTCAAAATCGACGTTTCGGGCAAAAGCCCTTCATCAGGAAAGCCGTTCATCCTGATTTTTAGTTTTTTTTCTGCCCAAGCCAGTAGCAGAGGGGACTGGAAAAGATTACCTCAAGGAAAAAAAATAGCCTGCCTCAAAACCCCCAACTGAACATGGTTGCCGGATTGAGGGCAGTAAAAGTAAAAGTCTGGCATCAGGCATGGAGATCCATTCTCAGCTAATTCATCTTTAATCTCCTTGGCAGCATCAGGTCAGAACTGGAAATGTCGGCTGCATTTGCATATTATTTCAGCTTCACTGGAAACTCCTAAGATAATAAAGCGGTCTATGGTGGCTTGCAATAACTCCTGGACAATGTTGAAACTTGGGTTGATAACAAGATAAATATTGTGAGAAGCCAACTTTGCATGGCACTTCAATTTACTCAATGATCATCTTCAGCAACAAACATGGCTGTGAATTTCAATTGCATTACTATTGTTAAATCCTCTGCCATAATATCCTGGCACCACCATAGGCTGGAAAGCAGTGGCAGAACTACTTCTGACAAGTTGCTGCTTCTGTTCAGTTTTCCTCATCCTCAGTTGTCTTTTAATTAATTCGCTTCCCTTCTGAGGCCTCTACACTGTGCAGTGCCGTCAGTTCCATTTTAAAGTTTGTTTGTTTTGGCTGTCACCATCTGCTACAGCCCCAGTGCCATGACTACGATAGCACATGTTTCTTAAAAACTGCCAATCATGTCAATGACAAACTTGCTGAAAAGCCCTTGCACAGAACGACTTGGTTTTGCACATTGTTCCCATCTTGTGTTTCCTTGCATGTTTGAGAGCTGTATTGTCTCTGAAAGTGCTGCTGATGGGGTCCATGGAATTTTCTGCAAGCAATCGATTCACAACTTGGAGACACACGTACATGCTCTTGACAATGTTAGAGCAGCAATAGAAGTTCTGTCTAATTGGTTATTAACGCCAATATCTTTTCCATTTGTGGTGCTGTTGTGAGTATTATGGTATATGATCCTGGTCCATTAACTGGTGGAGGTGGTTTTCATGCAAGAGATCCTGGTTTTGAGTAGATCAATTTTCTCAGACTAAAATATGGTTGACAACATATGTAGGTAGTTTTGATGGGGAAAGATTCTAGTGGTATGTTTTGCTCTAATTAAGAAATTATCTTGAATTATTATTTCAAAGCAATGTATGGCCACATTCACACGCACAGATTTCAGATCTGTAGGTTTGCATGGATGTGTCAAAATTGCCATGTCTAAAAACATTAGTTGGCTTGGAACAAGAATTCATTTAAGTGTGTCTGGGTCAGCTTTTCAAGGTCCCCTGGAATTCGGGAAACTGAAGTACGGCTAAGTTTTGGATGTTGTTCATCACCAAGAGCCTTTTCATCAACTCTTAAATGTTGCCTTCTGTTCACTTGTGGTTCAAGGTGATTTCTTAACACGTTCTGAAAGGCAATGATGGATGAGTACCAAATGCTGACTTCCCAGTGACATCCAGAATCTGAGAATGCATGAAAATATAAGCATTACCCATTGGATTCCAGGATTATCTTTCAAGGAACTAACCAACTGTGTGACCGTCTCTTATAAAAAGATTGTACAATTTAGAGGAAAGGTAATTTGATAGTCAATTCTCAAGCTCTAATGATTTTGAGTTGATACGTGAAAAGGCAAATGGATTAGATGATGTTTCATGGTGTGAACGGCACTCCATCTGCAAGATTTTGAAAAAATGACAAGCTAACTTAGCAAATTGTGTTTCATAGTCAAGATTGGAGAAATGGTCCTGTTCCCCAAAGACTCCACTCAGGGCCCAGTTCTTCAACTGAAGCCTGATCAACCTGAAAACCAAAGGTTTTCTAATATTACTGAGCAGTTTTTTAAAAAAGTAATGTTGACTCCCTACTACTGATGGCACAAGTCAGAAGATTACCACACAGTGGTCTTTGATCACATTGATAGAATGTCAAAGCTGTGGTTGTTCTCCTGAGAACATTATATTCAAAGGAATTTGGACAAGGGTGTTCAAAGTCATGATGTCAAAAAGAAAAACAGTTTCCAATGGAGCAAGAAGTCAGTAACCAGAAGCCACAGATTGAAAGCTGTTTAGCAGAAGAACTAGAGATGCAGTTGGAAATTCATTGCCTTATGGAGTGGCAACAACACATTGAAAAGAGTTGAATAACTAGTTCAAGATAAATTTTACAGGCTACAGAAGAGGAGAATCAATTGGGACCTCTGTGCCAACAAGTTAACACAGCACAATGCATTGAACATTTTCATTCTGACCAATGAAATTTCCAGAAATGAAGACTTGATGCATGATGTTTGGCATGGATATCGAAAGAATTAGTGCGTTGGATACTGTGGAACAACATTCATGCTTCTGGCTTTGTAAAAGCCACTCCAGGATTTCAGCACATACTCTAAATTAAGTCTCCCATGCAGGAATAAGGAAAGGACGTTCTGTCAGAGGTATTACACACTAAAATATTTTATAACATTTCTTAATCAGGTTTCCCAATGCCCCAATGAAGCAATTCACTCAACCAACATGAGCTTTGAATTATAATCCAGTCATGCAGCTCTTGCTGAGAGATTTTTCTTAAATGCTGCTTCTGACGTAACAGCAGTAACTGTACTGCCAAGTAGCTAATTTGTATGGAAAACGACTTGAAATGTAATGTAATGAGACAATAACCATCCTTTCCATCTATGCAGTGAGATAATACTACAAGCAAGCAATGAAAAGATATCAGAATCCCCATATCTCTGTCACCATAAAACCAAATTGGAAGAGACTTCACAATCAATAGGAGTACGTTGAAGCAAATTCTAACAGCTGGCACTCAGTTTTATGCTGACAGTTTGAGTGATAATTGTCTTTATTCCACCTAATGAAGTAGTCATGGAGTCAAGTAAGCACCCCTGCCTCCCAATTAACCCCTTCCCCTTTGTGGCCATACTCTGGCTTTAAGAGGTGTATTTTGTCCTGATTTTTGAAATGAACAAAGGTTGTTAAAGAGGTGGAGAGACATCTGTTCCAAAGCCAATAAATAGCTTGTGAGGGGCCTATTTTCCTTTTTGCCAAGTTAGAACAACAGAAACAGCCAGAACAGGTGGCGTACAGTTCTTGCAGAACCAGGATTGTTTTTAGTTTTAGCCTTCAGTAGTAATTGTTGGGGTCTTGAAGCAAGTTGTGCAAGCTCTTATTTCTCTGTAAAAGCTAAATGCTGGGCTTCGCCTCCTGCTGCTGGAATTGCATGGGAGGCAATCTATTTTACAAATTTGCCTTTGCCACACGTTTGATGATTTGATCAACTTTTGTTTGTCCTGTGAGGAGAATGGGTTTGCTACTATTTTGAGGTGATATGTACAACTTACTCAATTCCTGATGAAGGGCTTTTGCCAGAAACGTCGATTTCGAAGCTACTTGGATGCTGCCTGATCTGCTGTGCTCTTCCAGCACCACTAATCCAGAATGCGTACAATATACACAACTGAACTGACATTCCCATGGAAAAATAAAAGGGCAACTAGTTTCATCTTTTTAGAACTTGAAAGGAATTGAAAACTTGGATTTTTTTTTCCCTCTTCACTTAGCCAGCGGTCAGACCATGTGGAGGCCACCTGTACTGGTCTACTGCTGAGACCCTTTGAAGGGTGATCGTGATGTTTGTCTTTTTAACTTTGCTCCCAGTTTTTCTGATCTGTGGTTACGCAGTGTATAGCTGTCAAGTTCATTTTTTTCCCCTTCATTTCTCTATTCTGTAACCAAGGATTGTGCCTCAGTATCCTTGGACCTAAGGTGGTGCTGTCAGTGGCAATTGAGAAACTTTTCACTGTACATGTCAATAAAGCTAATTCAAATTCAGTTGAATTGATAAGCCACCTTTTTTGGAAGCTGCAGTCCATGTGATGGGAGTACATACACTGTTGCTTCAAAACAGCACTGTGTTTGAGATCATTTCTCCTTCACTAAGGTATGACTTGGAGGGGTACTTGCAGGTGGTGGTGTTTGCCTGCACATACTGTCCCTTGTCTCACTTGTTGGTCAAAGACACCGGTTTTGGCTTCTGCTTATTTTGTGTCTCTATGTAAGGTGTGATTAAAAGTATGCAAGATGTGACATTTTTATTCAATGTCGTGATCATGTTCAACATGGGTCAGAAAACATTGGGATTTCTCTCTAGTGTGCAAATGTGTGTTTCAAAAAATTTGTTCTGCGAATTCAGAAGGGAGAATACTTTAGGGAGGGATTTCAGCAAGATATATCAAGAACTACTTTTAATTCATAATTATATGTTCTGAAGTTTGCATTATATTAAGTCAAATTGGAGATTATGATTTAATATGAGTGCAACATAAATCCAATCGAGGTATATGAAGTGCAACTTCACTCAAGGAACTATACATGATTGCAGTAATCTCCCAGGGCAGGGGAGCGGAGATTTATTTGTCGAGTTGTGGATTTTTTTTCATGTTGGAAAGGGAGCAGCATGAGTGAGCCTAATAGTTTATTCCGATCCTTGACTTTTCTTATGTTCTTAGAATTGAAAAAGTGCTACAGACTGCGTGCTACTCAGATCTAATTTTCATGCCACATTGAACACTGTTATAGGATGGTGAAACAGTGATGTACAGGTAGTCTGATTCCTTGTCTCCACTGCAGCAGAACTGTACATGGAATCTAGATCCATCTTGGAAATTGGCTTCATCCTTTATTTAATTCTACTCCACCTGACAAGGCTGATGTTGCTTTTGGTTCTTGAGAAATTGGAAACATCTTGTCCTGACTTTTGAAATCCAAGATCTATTGACCAGATTTTTTTCTCTTGATCTTGCATAATGACATCCAGTGGAAACATGAAATTGATAACATCAATATCTTCTCACCCGCTGTTTGCATTTTACCTGCTTTTAAAAATCTGCCCGTTGGGAGCTTTGAGAAGATAGATTTGCAGAATTTGATGGACTCCAATCTGGTCCTTTGTCTACTTGGGAACTGTTGTATCTCTATCCTGTAAACCTTAATTCGTCAAAAATTTACAATCTTTTGCAGGGGGGAATGGTACAAGGGGCAAAGCCCGACTATGGACTGTTTTCTTATGGGACTTAGTACTTACCCTTCCTGAAAAAGGGCAACAATTCTGTTCCATGCACTTCATTTTCAAACATGAACAGCAATAAAATCTTGAAATGCTCAGGTGTTAGATGTGAGCAGAGATCGTGGGAAGCGTAATTGTTCAGAATGGCCTAACATGAAAAACAAAAAGGTGAGTGGGATGCTGGAAAGAACAGCAGGTCGGGCAGCATCCAAGGAGCAGGATAATCAACATTTCAGGCATAAGACCTTCATCAGGAACGAGGCCGACCTGTTGTGCTTTTCCAGCACCCCACTCAATTCTGATCTCCAGCATCTGCAGTCCTCACTTTCTCCTGAAAAAGGAGAAACAGTCCAACCTGACAGGTTTAAATGCTTTGAGATTTGATGAGTTACTTTGCGAAACAGCACGGACGTGCTTGGTTGCAGGTTCAATCATCTCATGTGTTTGTAGTCAGCCGTTCATGGGATGTGGGCCAGCATATTTTGGCCATCCCCACCTGCCCATAACTGTCTTTCCTGACTTGTTCAGAGGAAAGTTTTGGAGTCATGTGCAAACCAACCAGGAACAGCAACTACATTTCCATACTGAAAAGCTGCTGGCACACCAATAGAATGTGGATGATAATCTGGAAACCTGAAGGGCACTATGACCAGTATTAACTTTTCCTTCCAAATTATGGAAGAAAATGGCCAGAATCATTTTCTCTCACAGCCATCTTCATATTTTACCGTTTCTTTGGACCATGTCTGAATTATTAGTTAAGTCAGGAGAATGTGAGGACTGCAGATACTGGAGAGTGAGAATTAAAAAGTGTGGGGCCAGAAAAGCACAGGTCAGGCAGCATCTGAGGAGGAGAGTCAAAATTTCAGGCATTGGCCCAACATCAGGATTTGGAGGGTGGGGTGGGGGAAGGAAGTTGGGAGGGAGCGCAATGATAGTCATAGGCCAGTGGGGAGGGTGGAGTGGACAGGTGGGAAGGAAGGTGTACAGGTCAAGAGGGCAGTGCCGAGTTGGAAGATTGGATCTGGGATTAGGTCGGAGTAGGGGAGATATGGAAACTGGCCAAGTCCATGTTGATGCTGTGTGGTTGAAGGATCCCAAGGAAGGTGTGGATGCTGGGTTGGTCCTAAATCCATAGCATTGGTTTTTATATCCATGTGATTCCATGACATGTAAATCCAAACATATGCTGAATTGCTATCTGTTTTTGGTCCTGGTCAATAGTTATTGCTGAATAACATTCAAAAGCACGTGACCTCATTGTTGTTTGTGGGAGCTTGCTGTGTGCAATTTGACAGCTGGTGGATATTGTGATGATGTCAAAGGACTGGCAACTAACACTAACTAACATTAACCAGGAAGACATGTACAAACTATTGTCTAACTCATTCATGGATCATTGTTTTAATGTTGGGTAATGGTAAAAGATTTTCCCATTATGGTATTACACACCTCAGTAGCTCTAGTTTCAGGCAGATGGCAGTCTTGAGTTAGATAAACTCTGGCATGGTCTTCTGCTGAAGACATTTTGCAAGGCGTCTTACCTTCCTCACGTCGGTACTGGTTCATGTGCTTAAGGGTTGATGCAACATGTATGTGGTCCCTTGTGTTACAAACCTCTTTTTGCTTAGGATTTCTTACAATGTGGAAAGTGGCTATTTGGCCCAGCAAGTCCACACCAGCCCTCAGTTAACCCACCCAGACCCATTTCCCTGATTTAATGCACCTAACCTACACATTCCTGAACACTATGGACAATTTAGCGTGGCCAATTCACCTCACCTGCACATCTTTGGACTGTGGGAGGAAACCAGAGTACACAGAAAAAAAAATGCATGCAGACATGGGAAAATATGCAAACTCCACAGTCTTCTGACGCTGAAGCAGCAGTACTAACCAGTGAGCCACTGTGCCACCCTTTGCTGAGATTTCGCAGTGATGCATCCGAGACCACACTACTGGAGAGACCCTTGAATGACCCCACGAAGGATGATTTGTGGAAGCATTCTGCCCCAGAAAAAAGCCTATCGGTAGTATCCAGACACATCACTTAAGGGTAGCATGGTGGCTCAGCAGTTAGCACTACTACCTCACCATGCCAGGGACCCGGGGTTTGATTCCAGTCTTGGGTAACTGTGTGAAGTTTGAACATTCTCAGTGTCTGCATGGGTTTCCTCCAGATGTTTTGATTTCCTCCCACAATCTAAAGATGTTTAGGTTAGGTGGATTGGCCATACTAAATTGTCCATAGTGTTCAGGGATGTCAAGGTTAGGTGCATTAATCAGCGAGATATAGGGGAAAGGGTCTGGGTGGGTTAACTCTGAGGGTTGGTGTAGACTTGTTGGGCCCCAGTGGAGTATTTCCACACTTTTGTTTTGATTCTAAAAACAAATATACGTGGATGGATTTTTTTAAAAAAAGTCATTGAGGGAAAAGCGGTCTGAAGGCATGTTCCTTGGCAGGTGCACCGACTCGTTATGCAAGTCAGCTCCAACCCAGAAGTTGGAACAAGAGTCAGCAGTTTCATGGTTGCAGCAACAGAACTTGGACCTCATTTGTGTGCACACGATACACACCAAAAGAACATTTTCTTTGTTCATATTACATATTTGACTTCTGAGTTACTTCCAAGAAAGACAAAGCATGAGGTTTCACTGCCCCTTGACTAATGCATATGTTTCATCTCTTGGGTGAAACTGATATCTTTGATCAACAATGTCTTCTTCCAGCCATTAAAACTCCCCACTCTTCAAGTGAGCAGATACTGATTTTTTTGGGTCCCCCCTCCTGCCAATGTCTGTCATATTCTGCTCAATTAGCTTGGGTTTAATCACCCTTAATGAATAATCATTATTGGACTCCCAAAACTCCGTTTGGCCAACTGCTATTCGTTTTCTGTTTTAAAGCAAAAAAAAAATGATGCTTAACTGAATTAAAAACTTGGTGAAATGCATGCTCAGATTCTCATAAGGATTTCATTTTCTATATCTTCAATGCCACGATGATTGGCTGATCTCCGGCTCAGTGCGGGGGGAAACTCATTAAATGTATCCCGACAGATAACGTGAGCAAAGAAGCTCTCTTGTACGATCGTGCAGATGGACTCAGAAGAAGCTGTGTCTCTGTGGGACGTGGCATCAAAAACAATATAAAAGGCAGGAAATTGAAACAGTAAGCTGTACAAGAGCGTGGCAGCGCAAGAACAAAATGGGTTGATCTGTCAGAGATAATGTCCTGAAGCTCTAATCCCCAAAGGTGTTTAAAGCATTGTTCAATTATAAATGGGATGTTTATTGCATCATAAATTAATGCTTAACAGGCGACATTCATGTAAATTAGATTTTACAGTCTGAAAATACGGAGAACTGCTGCTCCGAGCAAAAACAGGAGGCGTGCAAGGCCACACTGTCCGGCTGGTTTCAATATCAGCAAATTTAATCTCCCCTTCCTTGCGGCACAAGGATTTGCGTATGAAATACACCAAATGGCGTTGAGTTTTGCCGGGCTTGAGCGCACTCAAGTTGTTTCGATGAGAAGCCTCTGGAGCACGTTGTAAACTTCAGCAGACTCTTATGTGAGCCACGAAGTCCAACACCAGAGTTCGTGGACTGGCTCTGTTGTTATCACTGTTTAGGCTCCAGTAAGGAATTTATTTTTT
Source organism: Chiloscyllium punctatum (assembly GCF_047496795.1). Lineage (NCBI taxonomy): Eukaryota > Metazoa > Chordata > Chondrichthyes > Orectolobiformes > Hemiscylliidae > Chiloscyllium > Chiloscyllium punctatum. The sequence goes on from NC_092773.1 coordinate 12,130,090, forward strand.
TAAAAAGTCAGTTAGTGGGGTTGGAGAGAGGCTGCGATATCACAGTGGCACTTCATCTGCTCACAGTAGTTGGAAGGGTGCCTTCACCTCATTAGAAATGAATGGATCCACTTTCAAAACTAATAATTTGCCTAGGTAAAAAACAATGACTGCAGATGCTGGAAACCAGATTCTGGATTAGTGGTGCTGGAAGAGCACAGCAGTTCAGGCAGCATCCAAGTAGCTTCGAAATCGACGTTTTGGGCAAAAGCCCTTCATCAGGAATTTGCCGAAACAGTTCTGAAGGCATCCCAAATTGCTTCGTGGGAGCATTGTCAAACCTTAAGGTCAAGTAGCCACTGCCTTTATCAGCCTAACCAGAGGGCCACCCACTCGGTTGAGGGGACAGGTTGAGAAAGACAGTTCTTCATGATAACCTCAGCTGGTGGCAAATTTTAACCCACACTGCTAGCTTCACAAACCAACCGTCCACCAACTGATCCACCAATGAGCGACAGAAATAGGAAGTATGGAAGGGATGTAGGTTTCCAAAAAAAGAGGTCTTAGAACGTGGAGAGGTTGAGAGGGGTGGGGAGAGAATGCTGGTAATCCTGCAAAATGGACCAGTGAGGGAATAACGAAAGACAACCAGAGAGAGCAGGACGAAGGTGGTGCAGAATGCGTTGACTGCTTCAGATCTCGTAACCCCACCTGGGGTCCCAACCCTGTGGCCTAGGGAATTCAAAATAATCTGATCCTACTCCCAGCCCAATGTCCAGAAGGATGCATGGCTGCATTACTTGAGGAACTGAATTCTTAGCTCATCCTCTCCTGTGGCAGTGCTCAGGTTTCTCAGAATGACCAAAACGTTTCCGCAGCAAATCAGCAATGTTACACAGATTGCACATGGCCCCATACCAGTCTCCTGTGCTTGAAGCTCTGGTGATATGCTTTTACCCATGAGCTGTTAGGCCTCAAAGTGCAACTTAAGCAAATGGATCTTGCATTGAGTCTGAACAGGCTGGGGCTGTTTTCCCTGGAGCGTCAGAGGCTGAGGGATGACCTTATAGAGGTTTACAAAATTATGAGGGGCATGGATAGGATAAATAGGCAAAGTCTTTTCCCTGGGGTCAGACATAGGTATAGGGTGAGAGGGGAACGATAAAAGAGACCTAAGGGCAACTTCTTCACAGAGGGTGGTACGTGTATGAAGTGAGGTGCCAGAGGAAGTGGTGGAGGCTGGTACAATTGCAACATTTAAGAGGCATTTGGATGGGCATATGAATAGGAAGGGTTTGGAGGGATATGGGCCGGGTACTGGCAGGTGGGACTAGATTGGGTTGGGATATCTGGTTGGCATGGATGGGTTGGACCGAACGGTCTGTTTCGTGCTGTACATCTCTATGACTCTTATTACATTGAGGCAACAGCACAGGTTGATGTTTACACTGGATTTATGTTGCTTGTAGAATAATCAAAAAAAGGTGAGCAACAGTAATGTTAGTTACTCAATGTAATGCACAAGAATAATGAGCACTGAGTGAACATTTGGTGAAAACCCATTTAGAATTTCATTGCAGTTCCCTAGAACAGTATTCATTGTCTTCATTTCACCTTTGCCTCCAATAATTCATTGTCATTTCTGCATTAATGAATCTCGATAGTTACCTCCCGTCATAATTTCTGTTCACATAGACCAAATGTGTTTTTAGTCCAGGGGAAATCAACAACATCTAATACCTTGTATCTAAGTGTACTTAAAAGCAAACAAATGTGGGAACGACATTCAGCTTGTATGAACAAACTAAGTCCATCAAACACAAATGGTACAGAAATGCTTTGCCGAAGGGAATCAGTTCTGAAATTAATTGAGAATACTTTCCAAAAGCTTGTGATATTAAATTTGGTTCTCAATGAATAAACTCAGCAGGAAGAGCATTATGAACTTCAGTCAGGAGCAGAGTGGATCTTCATTATCCAGATGAAGGAGACAAATGATTAAAAACACTTATTCCTGTTCACATTGAACTGTAGTTAATTGCAACAGAAGCACCTATTATTTTGCAACATTACCTTGTTCATGTGATACAAACCTGTCACTAAGCACAAGTCTTGGTATTATCCAAAATAATAAATGAATGCATGCTTGCAATTTATGTTGCGAAAGATGATCAGTTGCCTGCTTTGTACATTTACAATTTAGTTCTTGTTCCTTTTAAATGGAGGATAAACATCTGAGTGTAAGTGTTGCGCAGCACAGCTTCAAAAAGCTATTCTGAAGAAAATCTGCCTCTTGAGTAGAAGTACTTCATTGATGAAGCACTTTGGGGAACATGGACAGAGTACAGTATCACTGAGTATTGTTGACATGCTGACAAGGAAGACTACTGCAGTTCATTATACACAAAGAAAAACAAACTGTTTCTCAGCACACATCATCAGGCTGAATGGTAATTACAATGTCTCAATCTATGTGCTGTAGAAATTTGTCAAGTACAATGAAGACAATTTTCAGTCTTGAACATCGTTGCAGTATACGTCCAAGGATTAGGACATCTGGCCCTTTGAGCTTGCCCCACCATTCAACAAAGATTATGACTCAGCTGCCTCCAACATCTGAGGAACAGAGAGAGTTACCAAGACTCCAACTCTCCAATTTCTCAACTAGCTTAACTCAATTATCCTCGATTTTTGAACTGTGTCCCCTGGTTCTCAACTCTCTCACAGGAGAGAAACATCCTATTGATATGCACCCTGTCAAAATTGTCCATGTTTTAAAAGACCTCCAATCTTCTAAACTCCAGTGGACACAAGCCCAACTTTAAAATCTTTCCTCAAAAGGCAAGTACCATTTCAAGTCTAACTGCTTCCAGTTTCAGTTTAACCATGAATGCTGATTCTACCCTTGCAATTTCTCTTGGAATCTGCCTGCTCTGGGTTCTGAAATATCCCCTTCAAATATCTGCCACAACATCTCTTGACCTGTCCTGTGCCTTAATTTGACAATTCACTTCAGCTCGCTCTCCTTCCACACTCTTATAAATGGTCCTCATTTAAATTTGACACACTCGGCTTGGGCCGACTTCACACAAAAGCTAAAAAAGTTTGATCATGTCATGATTACTGCTACCTCACAACACTTTCACAAGTTGATCCAACGTTGTTGCACAATACCAGGCCTAACCGAGCCTGCTCACTGGTTGGCTCCAAATTATCCTGTTGTTGTAACAGACTGTCTTGAAAATATTCCCAGACTCCTCATCTTAGCTATCTTTCCCCATTTGAATTTTTCAGTCCATGTTGAGTGTATGTCTCACGCTGTATGTTTCTGACAAGCTCAATTAATTTCTTGATTTTATACTCCAGCCTATCAGGGGGCCTCTACACCATTCCCAGA